>NW_019394583.1:0-70935 GCF_000612105.2 Orussus abietinus | reverse complement strand
GCGATCGCGCGACCCTGCCCGTGAGCAATCTCCCAACTCATCTCTGTATATGCCCACTCGACGGTAACTCACGCCGTCCATGCTCTTTCTCTCGCTCTGTAATGCTTTCAGTCGTCCGTGCTGCCATCTAGCGTTGCACTTGGTGACTATTTAATGAGTATTAAGCGTCAACACGTGTCAACATGGGAACTGGGCTTCTATGGAGACTTCTGTATTCTTTGCCGTGAGCAATCTCCCAACTCATCTCTGTTCGATGCCATTTTCATTGCAACCTTCCTAATCAGATATGAAAATCTGTCTAGGGTATAGCAAAATATGTTCACCGTGACCTGTTTTAAACATGTGTAGATTTAGCTTCAGATTTAACTGATGGAGCGAGACCAGAAACATTGTATAACAAACAGTGTAGAGGAAATGTCAGTGAGGTCGCGTGGTAATTTAGTGTTTGAAAGCAATTATAAGTAGTGACAACTGTTTTGTTGATCATATTCATGTTATGAAAACTCCAGTACACTTTATTCATTGTTCATTGTTGCAGAAATGAAAAAACTAGACATATCGAATTCTGGGCATTATGCTTATGCATCAATATGCTGTATCACTGTGGGTACACTGTTTCCAAATGTCTGGAATGAGGATTTTAATTCTCAGTATGTGAATAATTTATGTCAACACCTAAATCTAAATGACAGAATTAAGCCTGTTATGATCACATTAGCAACTGGTCAAAGTACTCAAAGCGTAAATCCATATGTTACGCTCCTTTTAGAGGAGCCGAATCTTGCTGGAAAAACTATTCTTGTGATACAGGATATGGTACTGCTGGCGGTAAATGAAGGTTAGTTGAAATAGTGAATTTTATGTATTCAAGCATTATTGTTATTAAAACATTACCTTATTTTTCATTATGGCTTAACAGGAATTAAAACAGGTAATTTTTTAATAGGCTCATTCAAAATGTATTATTTATTAAAATTATGCTTTCAATTGTACTAAAATTAATTTTTCATATTTTTAGGGGAATATGATGCTAGACAAAGGGTTCTTATTAGAGAAGTAGCAAGTATTTTAAATGTTCCATTTGAATTAGTTGAAATGTATGAATATTCCTTAGTCAAATATTTGAGTCAAGGTGTTGGCTCACAGTCTGAGTATGTTTTTTATAATAATTTTTGGCATGATTGATATCTTATTTTGGTATGTTCAAATTAATAAAATTCATGTTTATATTTCTGTTTAATGCGAAGGAAAGGCTTGAAAGAAACTGCACGAAGAAACAAGATCAGTAAAGTAAAGAGGTATGCGGCAATTGGTTTTGCGACTGTTGCTGGTGGTACATTAATTGGTCTAACAGGTGGTTTAGCTGCCCCTTTCATTGGCATTGGTGTAGGAACCATTCTTGGAGGTGCTAGTGCAGTAGCTCTGGGTAGTACAGCAGGTGCCGCTATTGTGGGATCGATCTTTGGAGTTGCAGGTGCTGGACTTACAGGTAACATTATTCAATGTTTTCATTTTCTTTAAAAAATAATACTGGAAATTTTTGATAGGGTACAAAATGAATAAGCGCGTTGGACAAGTAGAGGAGTTTGGTTTTCAATCAATGATGCCCTATGAAGTTATTGAGCATCAACTGCATATTGCAATTGCCATTACTGGCTGGTTAAATGACGAAGACCCGGAGAGCATTACAAAACCATGGCAGTCACTTGCAGTTTCTAGAGAACAGTATGCTCTCAGATATGAGACAAAATATTTGATTGAATTGGGTCAAGCTTTAGATTACATTCTTAGTATTGCAGTTACCGTTGCTACACAAGAAGCTCTGAAGTACACTGTCTTATCAGGTAAGAATTATGAAACATGCATTGTGCATATGAGTCAGAAATTCTCTAATTTAAAATAATTTTAATCGCGATAGGTCTATTAAGTGCTGTAGCATGGCCGGCTGCATTGCTTTCAATTGCTTCAGTGATTGATAACCCTTGGTCAGTATGCTGCAGACGCAGTTCTGAAGTTGGCAAGCAATTAGCACATGTCTTGTTGACTAAACAACACGGAAAGAGACCCGTAACATTAGTAGGTTTTAGTCTTGGAGCTCGCGTGATATTTTACTGCCTTAGGGAAATGGTTGAAATTGGTGGTGGAGAAGGAATCATTCAGGATGCAGTCATATTAGGTGCTCCAGTCACTGATAGCAAAAAACAGTGGGAAAAATGTTCCACAATTGTTGCAGGCAGAATTGTCAATGGATATTGCAAGTAAGAATAGGCAGTGATATAACATTATTTTATTTATCTTTATTTATTAGCTGACAGACTTAAAAAAAATTATAAATACCAATATTGTTCATATAATACCTCAATCTGTTTATATTCCAGAGCTGACTGGCTGCTGAGATTTCTGTACCGTACACTGTCAATGTCAACTGGAGTTGCAGGACTAGTACCAGTGAACTGTGAAAGGGTTACAAACATAGATTTAAGCACTATTGTCAGTGGACACCGAGAATACTCTGATAAATTACCAGTCATTCTACGGTTTATTGGATTGAATACAAGAGAGGTTGAAGTTGGTGAAATTGCTAGTATTATGAAGAAATCCAACTCCATGACGCCTTCCGAATGTACCTGTAATCCAATGCATGAACAGGTATACAAATTTTGAGATTTGTTTTATTGTAATCTCTGTTAGGTATACAATAGTTTCTTTTAAGCCGGATACATATCTGAACATGAATGCCTACGATGCAAGGCGAGGCAGAAAGACGCCTTGTACACCTTCGTGTTCAGATGTGTACCCGGATGTTTGAGTGCGAACGAAATCATCCGAGTCAATGAAGGAAACGTCATTCCAATCATTTGTTCGTAAATGTCATCCACGTCTGTTCGACTCTTTTCGAGGCAAAATAGAAATAAATACCATCTACATCGAACCTAATTTTCCGATTTTTAAGAATGTCATTTGTACTGCCTCGGATCGTGAGCCTAACTAACCCGAGAAAGTTTGTCGCATCTCGATTACTCGTCCGCATTTGTGTACTCATTTGATTTCGTCTTGTCTCGTATGCATTCGTGCTCAGATGCATACTCGGCTTTACATCTAAGGCAAATTATGATTGTATTTTGTTAGACATCAATGTGTTAGTATAAGATACATATTTTTCAAGTTAATGATGTTATAATGTTTATTTTATTTTCAGATTAACATTAGTATTAGACCATCCAAATCGGATATGTGCCTATCTTCCATTAAGCATCCTAAATAAGTTTCCCAATCTTAGTTGACCATTTCCAATGAATATGAAGAGCTCAGTTTCACTATAGCATTGAACATTTAAGCGTTAATCGAACTATGTCCTGAGAGTTTTGAAACAAAAGTTAACATTTGTTATCCTATAATGGATGAGGACCAAATATAAATATATAGAACACGGTTATGGTAAACGAAATGCACAATATTATGATGTAAGAGTATACAAACGTCACACGAGTACCTGCTTGAATTAATAAAATACTTGCAATCTGTTTTCATACACTTACTTTAAAAAAAAAAGAAATTAACGGTCGACGTGATTCTGTGTAGGCATATTACAAGATAATGTACTATGCACTTTCTATGCACAATGATCAAATAAAAATTCTTAATATATTACTTTACATTCTGAAATTATTATTACGTTAATTTTTCCACATATTTACAGTGAACATTAAGGTATAAACAAGAGATACTTATAGATTGGTGACTCCCCTACCCCTCGCCCAAATTATTCCAGTAGTTCCGGAACAAATCACCGTAGTGGTAGCGAGCACGTCACTTTGCGCAGGGTATTCAAAACGTTTTATTTTTCTAAATTCCACTATTTTTGACTTAAATTTGTTGTAGCTTTCGGGAATGGCCCGCGTCCATTATCGCCAAAGAGGCGACGTTTACGAAACGTCACGAATCATTTGGGTTACCTGCGTTCTCCCTCGCACGCGTAGTACCGGAAGTCCCTCTATCCGTCATTGTTTCTTCTACAGCGGCTTAATGGCAACCAATATTGGGGCAGTAGCGCGCTCTCTTTCGTTCCTTCGGCTCAAATGAGACACCTGCACCCTTTCAATTACACTCGGGAGGCGTTCTCGATAAATACTAGAGAAGTGTTCCCCTATTTCAGCCGAAAGGATGAAAGAGGGCGTGCTACTACCCCAATCCTGGTTACCATTTAACCGCTATAGGAGAAAGAATTACAGAAAATGCGAATCCATGTAGTACACTGCGATTGGTATTTTCTATTTAGCGGTTTATATTCCCCGGCCGTTTTCGCAAAAGAGGCTGCCTAAATTTCTCAAGGGCTATTGAGTGCCTCGCACCTTTCCCTTGTACTTAATGTGAGATCAGCTATTAGATTATTTAAATCCCTAAATTACCCAGAAATTCTCGGCGGGCGTCTGATACTTTAAGGTACCCAATTTTCTCGCACGTCCTTCGGCGTGCCTTCTCTCGGTGGGTTTTTGCTCTTCCTGCGAGAGCGGTCCCGGAATCCGAGGTCGAATGGCGCAGGGTTGCCAGTTCGGAGCCCGTCCTCGCACGAACTCCTCTCTTGAAATCCAAAATTCAATCCCAAAACTCTCGGATTTTTAAATGCGAGGGGCTAACTAGTTCAATGTTCTTTTACGCCACTTCGAGTGGCAACGGAGAGGGGCGGGATAAGGTCAATAGAATTTTAATTAGAATCGGTAAGGGCCCATTCCCTTCCAATTTCCCCGATTAGGATTGCCTCAATCCAGGAAAAGGTTCAATAATTTAATAAATAAGAAATACTCGATTTAAGAAGATCAGTTACAATTTATTCAAAATTAAATAAAAAAAACATTCAAATTTTGAATTAAGCTGGGGTCACGGTGCGTGGCTCATAATCTTTTTTTTTTTTCATTATATTCAAATTTATTTACAATCTGTCCTTTAGGACAATAAGCAAATTTGTTAATGTACAGAGAAAAGCAGATAACATTACAGAAACAGAGAAAATATATACATTTCGGTAACAGTCCATTGACTGTACGCAAAATACATAATTACTGAACAAACAATGAGTCTGTTATAAATGTTTGCATAATAAAATCGTTATTCTATTGTTCTATATCTGGTTAATCTTGACCTCTTGTTGTTCAAAGTAATTAATCTTTTGGCGAGCTGGTTGGGATGCGTTGAAAGCCTTACTTTATATCTTGAAAAGTGTCTATGTATTTCTTCGTAAACTGTTGGAATTTTTAGATCACTGTTAATTTGGTTATTTGGTACGTACCATGGAGCATTGAGAATAGTTCTTAAGGTTTTAGTTTGAAACCTTTCTATAACTCTTATATTTGATTTAGATGCAGTGCCCCATAATTGAATCCCATAAGTCCATACTGGTTTTAGTATAGCCAGATACAGTCGAATTTTGTTTTCCGTAGACATTTGCGATCGTCTTCCTAACAGCCAATACATTTTTTTCAAAGTAAGATTAAGATGTTTTCTTTTATTCCATATGTGAACCTGCCAGGTAAGTCGACGATCGAGGTGCATACCAAAATATTTAACCTTATTACATTGCGGGGGATAATTTTGCCGTTTAAAGTCACAGAACGACAGGTATTTTTACGTAGAGTGAAGGTGACATTAATAGACTTATCTTCGTTGATTTTAATTCTCCAATTTTTAAACCATTCTTCAGCAAGTGCTAATCCCTGTTGTAACACCTCAGAGGTTGCTGAAACATCTTTGTTAGTATGTATTAATGCTGTATCGTCAGCGTACGTTGCAGTAGTGATGTTGCAGAGATTAGGAAAGTCCGCCGTGTATATTAGATAAAGCGTGGATCCTAGGATGCTGCCTTGTGGCACGCCTGCTTTAATAGCATAAAAGGATGAGACCTGTTGACCAAACTTGACTCTGAAAGATCTGTCGCTTAGATACGACTCCAATAACTTTGCTAGTTTGAATGGCACATATTTTTTTAGTTTAAATATAAGACCTTTGTGCCACACTCTGTCGGAAGCCTGAGATACATCCAAAAAGACAGCATTGCAGTACTCCTTATTGTTGAATGATTTTCTTATTATTGCAGTAATCCTATTTACTTATTCGATGGTGGCATGCTTTTTACGGAATCCAAATTGATAATCTGGAATGAGCGACTTTGCTAAAATAACTTCGTTTATTCTATTTAATATCGTAGCTTCGACGATTTTTGTCAATACAGGAAGCAGACTTATGGGTCGGTATGACGTAACCAATGTTGGATCTTTACCAGGTTTTAATATTAGTATTATTTGAGCTTTTTTTAGTTGTTCGGGAAAGTATGAAAGCCGGTAAATAGCATTTGTTATAATAGTAATGAACCTGACAGCCTTGGATGGTAATTCTTTAAATGCTCTACCGGGAATCTCATCATAACCGGGAGCTTTTTTATTATTAAGATTTCTTATGATTCCTGCGATTTCGTTGACTTTAACTATTTTTATATGATTATCGTTTTCTTCTGAATGATCCTCTTCTAGTAATGTTCTTTCATTTTCTATTGTGATTATTTTGTCATATGGTTTCAAAATATTACTAAAATGTTCAGCAAATAAATTAACTTTGTCCGAATCAGTGCGAGCCCAAGAACCATCAGATCGGGCGATAGGAGGTATGTGTTGTTGAGGCCTTTTGATATTTTTAGTTGCTTTCCATAATGAGTAGTCAGTTGATTTCTCTGAGGTTAAGTTCGTAATATAATTCTGAATTACTTTGTCTCTATAGTCATGCAGCAAATTTTTTAACTCCTTGATCGAACTATTGAACTTCGCTTTATCGAGTGGATTTCTAGTTATCCGCCAGATGTTACGCAGCTTCCTTTTCTCCTTAATTTTGTTTTGAATCAGAGAGGGCAGACATTTTTTTGTATATGAGTCGTGTAACAGGGAGTAGCTATGGCCAAAGCATTCTTAATATTGGAAAAAAAGTAGCTGATAGCACAATCGAGGTCAGAATGACTTTTTAGGTGAACGTTGCAGTTGAGTGAATGATCTATATGCTGTTTATAGGCATTCCAGTCGGTATTTTTGTTCACAATTGAATTAATTGTTTTAACATTGTAAAAGTGCTTGTATACATTTATTACTATTGGAGAGTGATCCGAGGAAAGATCAAAACATGATTCGGCTTTAAAGTAATTATTATTTATGCCCCGAATAACTGCAAAGTCTATCAAGTCAGGGGTCTTATTTCTATCTGAGGGCCAGTAGGTGGGTTCACGAGTGGAAACGACCGAAAGATTTTCCTTTACTATTGCAGCGTAGAGATTTCGCCCTTTTGGGTTTGGTGTATTAGATCTTGAACCCCACCACGGGTGTTTTGCGTTATAATCGCCAGCGGCAATAAATCTATTTCCCAGTGTTTTAAAGAATTTAGTAAACGTTTCCTGTTGAATATTAAATTTAGGGGGGCAGTAAATCGATGTAACTGTTAGTGCTCCTTGCTGGTCCTCAATTACTACGCTTGTTGCCTGTAGATAATCTGCTTTAAAACTATCCATTTCATGATGTTGAATTGTGGATTTTATAATTACTGCCGAGCCACCGTGTGCCTTGTTATCGGGATAATTAGTAAAATACGTTGTATATTTATGGATTTTTAAATAATTTTTGTCGGTAAAATGTGTTTCAGAGATGAGCATTATATCTATGTCCTTTTCTATTAAAAAAGCTTTTAATTCCAGGTATCTTTGTGATAAACCGTTAGAATTCCAAGCTGCGATTTTAAACGGCATTTTTATTTAAGTTAGCGTTGTTGCCCAATAACGTAATTATTAGATTTATAAGAGAATCTATGCGCGTCATCATTTGGGCCATGAGGTCTTCTTGCCCTTTAATCTTTCTATTACAGGAATGTAGAGCTCCGGCTTTTGCAGTTGTATCTTAATTTGATTTATACCGGTAACCTTGAAGCTGTATTGGTCCTTGGCGATTTCATTCAGCAGATGCTGGAGAGGTTTAACATCGTTGACTTTGCAGACAAATATCGGCGGTGACTTACTAGTTGGCGTATTGCCTTCGATCTGCTGTTCATCAGCACTGTTAACGTTCTTATTTTCGCCGAGGAGATTGAAGGTGTTAGACGTTTCAACTCCTCCCAGCCAATAATCAGTTATAATCGACTGATGTTTATTTGGGGCCTTCTGTGAATCTGGACTATTTGTACCTCTTTTTTTATTATTACTACCCACTACGGTCCACCCAGAGTTGGATTGACTCGGGGTTTGTAGGGGATAGTTTATTTTATTCATTAGCGAAAAATAGTTGGATTAAACCGCTCAAACCACGGCTTAAAAAAGCCTTCGCGTTCGCGTACTCAGAACTATTCGATACACAGTAGTGCCGTTGCGAGAACAAGAGAAACACGTCCGAACAGTACGACTGTCGAACTGGAACTACGTTCATAATCAAATTACGATAATTAACAACGCCGAATTTTCTGGTAATGTTTCCCGATCGCTTCAGGTGAAAACGCGCTCGCAAATGCGCAAATGAAACTCGTTAAACTTTTTAATTGCAAAAGACACTAACAAGGAGAGTACCCGAGGCCGACCTTACCGATTTTCTCCATTCGCAGGTATGTTGTTCTACATGGGAAATGATTAGATACGTATTTTTGTATACGTGCTAATTGGTCCATTTAAGGGGTGAAAATGGCCCCTAAAGCTCACCCCCCCCAAAAAAAAAAAGTGATTTTTCAATATTTCTTGGAAAATACGCTACATATCGTAAATTTCAATGTCCGAACTTATAGCTCATCGAAAGCCGCTGGTATGCCGTACATTTGCGTTGCCGAGGGTTGCATCCTTTCAATTCCTGGGGGTGAAATTTTTTTCGGAATTTTTTCACGATGAAATCTTCTGATTTCGTCCAATATTATCGAAAAAAATTCCACAGTATATAACATTGAAAGAATTAATTGACCTGTACCAGTATTTTTGCGAAATTTCCCTTAAAGGGGGTAAACCACCCCAAAATCATTCATTACCAATCCACATGCATTTTTTTGAGAAAATCAGCTGGATAATATTTATTGACGATAAATAATGATGTCGAGAGTATTCTCGTGTTCAGATATCTCATACCTCAAATTTTACCTGGGAAAATTTCATTTATATCCATTATTTTAATGTAATTTGTTCTTCAAACGGCTACAATCTTACTACCTCATACACTCCATACACCACTACACACTCATACCTCAAATTTTACCTGGGAAAATTTCATTTATTTCCATTATTTTAATGTAATTTGTTCCTCAAACGACTACAATCTCACTAGAATCCTTTATGGGAATGAAGAATTCGAAGAGATGATTTACACATGTAGCTCCTTTCCAACAAGAGTTTTGAATACACTCTACTATCCTTAAATACAGTTGACGAACATTCCTTTAAAAATGATCAGTGTAAATTACTCCCCATCATCGTTTATTAACAAGAGATTTGATTCAACATGTAAATCATCGACAGTCAGAAGTGATAAGTTATTATCAGTATTATAGTTCTATCCGACCTTTCTGTTGTATTTGCGTTATTATCACCGGTGTATTAGAGTTTCGTATTTCTTACAGTAATGGTAGTCATGGAAAAAATGTTTGAGGCATAATGTTTTCTTACACCATGAGCATCTCACAATTGAGATACTTCAGCAACCTTCTACTTCACAGCGAACATCAAAATTGTGTCCAAAGCCTAACTGGACTGGATTTTCGAAATCTCCTGGTTTTTCTTCAATGTAATCACTTTTGGACCATGAAAATTTGAATAAATTGAAGTATCGAGGAGATGAGAATTGATTGTGAACCAAAGATTGAGGTTTAATAATATTTCCTATATGGAGATTCAAATCTTCATTCATAAGTATGACGCTGTCCGAAAAATGCCTCACAATTTTTCCATACTCTAAAGCCATACACATCTAATGGCTGAATCTTTCCAGTGGTCCCCGTCGGAATTAATTTGACAGTGATATCTTTATTGGCAGGAGTTACTTCGTCCACAACTGCAAAACAATATCCGCTCCACGAATCAATCTCGAAGATCCAACCTTTCCAATCCATTCTTCTCCGGCGGGCGGGCAGCCGGGCGGAGAATAGGGACATTGGGACGTAGAGCCCTTTTGTGTATATGTTTCTTATGCATTATATGTGTATATATATGTATTGTGACGTTATTTTTACTGCTATAACTCCAAACAAAGTTCTGGCAATTAAGGTTCCGACTCTGTGGTGAAGTCACACATAAATAATTAATAAAATAGGGTCTCCGTCTCGTACTCGCTCAACAGCAGCAAAAGATTTGGGCGCCAGGCCCTCCAAAGGGCCAATCCGGGACCCGAACCACACGGGCCCAATCCGTCGGGGCTCGCACCAGCGTACGGGAGCTCACGCACCAGCGAGGAGCCTCCCAACCCGCCCACTGATTCGCACCAGCATAAGACCCGAAGGATCGGTCTCTCCACTAACAGAATCAAAATTATCTTAATGTCCCAGACACGTAAAACTTGAACTAAAGGTAGCGTCACGAGACGAGACGCAGCGTCGCCGACGACGAAAAATAGACCGGGCTAGCTCAATACGCCCAAGCGACCGCGGAGAGGGCGGGGTCCTTTAAGAAAAAACAAACAAGGGACGGAATTAAATTAATGGCCTATTTATTCCAAACGAAATATTATTTACTTTTTTGCCAAATTGCCAAAATGGCCACGGGCGGGCCCACAATCCGGTACCGGCCCGGGCGACGAAGCGCGCGCTCGCGCTCAAAGGGACGATGCGCGCGGCGAGGCGCACGGAAAAGAGACGGTGGCTTTAGACAGCCCAAAAATAAAAAACGCGAAATCCAAAATACCAAAAATTCGAAACGCTAAACTAACTTCAATTATAATTGGGCTCGACTACGGAACAAGAATATTAATCCAATTAAAGACAACGCGAAAATTAAAAAGGGCACGCACGCAATAATCTACGCGGCACTAAATTAAATTCGGAAATATTACAAGACTAAACTCGCGAAGAAATATTCAAACGGAGAACAGACGCAAGCAAAATCAATCAAGGTTTCAGCGAGTAAGGCAGCAATAACACAAAAAAAATACAAGAAAAGCAAAGCACAAGAAAAGGCAGCAATTTCAAAATATCAGCGCAAATAATCGACGCAAGAAACAGAAAGATTTCGGACACATGAAATTTTCATAAATTACATTTGCGCGGACATAATTATGATCCAACTAAATTTGATCAAATAACGAAACAAGCATTTTAAGATAGTCGAAAATTCGGACATATATTCATCGGTCGATTTATAAATGGAACCGCTAAATCTAAGGCAGGCATGGTTAAACAAGAAAAATTCAACTCGAAACGGGAGAAAAATAGAGGAGTTCGCCTATCGCGAAAACGGAATTTAATTTAATGGGATGTCGCACTTCGCGAAAACAAAAAGGAATTAACCGAAATTCGCACTTCGCGAAACAAAAAGGAATTAACCGAAATTCGCACTTCGCGAAACAAAAGGGGTTTAACGTGTCCGACCGCTCAAGACAGCATTCTCGAGTTCGGTTCGACACGGCTTCTTGATCCGACCGAGGAGAGAGGCAGCAAAAGATAATTTACTTCAAAAGGCCGCTCACGCGTGACTTTGGCCGAAAATATTAAAAGGGCCGCTCACACGAGACTGACCGGGAAAATATATTGAGGCCGCTCACACAAGACTTGGCCGTCAATCTCAGAAAATGGTCGCTCACACGAGACTTTGATCAATTAGACGCGGAAGGGCCGACCGCGTGGCGCGCGGCCCGACGACGGGTTACCCGAGGAAACGCGAAACAAGGGATTCTACAAAAAACAATCTATACAAAATTCCAAGAAAATGTACTATACGCTCCAACCTCGTGCTCGGCGAGTGCGGCGATGCCCCCTCGGTGGATGTCCACCGTTGGCAGCGAGCTTCCCAGGTGCCCTTTCGGATGTAAGTAGCGACAGCAGGTCGAAAGCAGCGGAGAATGCGAGGACGTCTTCCTTACTCGACGCTCGTAGACTAAGAAGGCCGGGTCTTCGCTGAGGTCCTCCGGGAAGGCTCGACGGCTCCTCTTCGGCGGCTCGACGTTCTCGTTGATTGGCCGCCGTCGGCTGCCAAATTGCGTCGGCCAATTGACAGCGGTCGCGTTCGAAATTGCGAGGATTTTGGACGATGACAGCCGCGGCGCAGGTTCGCGCGCCGGATTTGAAGCGGATCCTGCTGTCCAATCGGGGCGCGCGGCCGGCGCGTGACGTCATCCGCAGGTCCAGGGATGTGTCTCCTCGGGGACTCGGTGGCGCCGGTGCTGGGCTCCCTTGAGTCAAGATTCCTCGTAGTTTTGCCCGGAGGTACCGACATCCCCTGATGCAACGGCTCCCGGGTGAGGGGACCAGTGGACCCCTCCGCCCTGGGGTCACCGCGGCCTGGCCTCGGCGCAGGAGGGCGACGCAATTGGGACCCTCCCTCCCCGCCCTTTTATGGACTCCCTAGAGTCAAAGGTCACGGCGGGGGGTCCACGGCCACCGGCAATGCGCCCTCCTCTCGCCATCATTGAGGGGCCGGAAATCCTGGTGCGGACGCGGTGACCCAGCGACGCCGCCATGGGTCGGCCCTTGCCGTCAAGCGCGGGGTCACGGGTAGCTCTGTTCGGCCCTACTCCGCGCGGCCCCGGCCACCCATGGGCAGCGGCGGGGCGAGGCCTCTATGCCACCGTTGTCGTCCGGTTCTGTGGTCCCTCGGTGGCGCCCTTGTCCCGCGATGGCTGTTGTCTTCTTGTGCCGCACTCGCCTCACCGCGAGTCCGTCCTAACGCCTAAGTTATACACAACTTATACTATCAAAAAAAGTACGCAAGGTAACGCGACGAATATTCGGTCTCCTCTCCTCCTCGGCCTTGAGCGTCGAGCGTGCTGAAATAAGACATGGATGTAGTGATACATGACTTCGTATCGGCCATTCGGCCGACCGCACCTGGAGGGTGAGCCTCCTTATCGGTCCCCCCATTGCTGGGGGGTTGCACTCCCTACACCACCCGGCAACCCCACCGCCAAAGGGGCCCGAAGGCCCAGGACGGGCCGGGAAAAACCCGAATGCTCCGGACCGATCGTTCAAACCCCGGAGAGGCGCTTGCCTGGACAGGGCCCCCGCGACGTACTCCCCGAAGGGAGGCCGCTTGACCCCACCCGTTGCCCGCGGGGAACCTCGAGGAGGTCCCTCCCCTGCACCCGCGTGGTGCGAGCATTCGTGCAAGGCGCCAGCTGAGACGTAATGCTCCAGCGTGGTTTGACGAGCTTTCCAGGCTAGGTCGGGTGGGAACCCGATCCATCGGCCGAGTTGACCCGGCAAATATAGGATCAGTTATCCCACCTATCGGCCCGTACTAGCTCGCCGGCCTTCTTATTACGGCCGGTAGGGCCGGCCCCCAACCCGCACCCGGATAAACCGAGGACACGGGACGGGTTACCCGGAGCACCTCCAGCCGTCCGGTCGAGAAGTATTCCCATGATGAGGACCACCTTTCGCCGGTAACTCTAGGGGGAACAAGAGTGCGGTCAAACTCCGCAGAGCGAGCATCTCTCATGGTTCCCCAGTAGCCATTTGCCGTTTCGTTACGGATTCGTGGGGATCCGCATTCAGCCCCACCACGAGGAGGTTTACGGATGGCTCTTGGTCGCGTGGGAGCTGCCCCTCCCCCACGTCGTTGCCTTTTGGAGGCCGGATGTAGTGATACAAGAAAATATATTATCACTGCCTTCGGAAAGGATTTTAATGGTTTGCAGGATGGAGGTTTTAAGATATGGAGACCTGGGGCGATCGCCCACCGGGTGAATCGTCACAGTATATATATTGTGACGGACTTCAATTCTGGTCCCTTTCCGAGGGATACCTATTGGTCACAAAAAGGCCCTACGTCCCAATGTCCCTTTTTTTTTTAGAAGAAGGTTTTAGTCGAAGGGACTCTGGCACTTAAAATCGTGCGTGAGATAGGGAGTAGGACGGTTCCGAGGGACTTAGAATTTTCTGGACCGTCCGAATAAAGGAAGACAGAGAAAGGAATATAGGAAACGTCCCAGGATTTCCAAAATGGCTTTAGGATAAGCCTTAGACCCGAGGAATCGAACTTTGCAAGACAGGTCCTTCGTTAAGGAACTATTAACGAAAGTATTACCGAAAATCGCTCCGGAATCGGAAAGGAGAGAAACAATACTTTCCGAGGAGGCGACAAGATAGAAAATGTATTAAAAGAGGAGTCTTCGGTCGAAAATCGTCGCGATTTCGCCGGACAAGGAAATAAAGTGGGAAAAACGGAGGGACATACGTCTTTCGCAACGCGGCGCTCGCTCCACGCTACGCGAGGCGGAAATGGGCCATTCGGCCCCGAGGGACAAGGAAAAGGAAAGGTGCTCGCGCACCGGGTGACACGAACGGCCTTCTGGCCGCCTCGTGGCTTCTTGGTTCGCGGCCTCGCGAACTCGAGAATTGGATGATTATTTCGCACTAGAGGCTCGCGAGGAAGCTGTTACGTGGCGGCCGAGTGGCTAGCGAGGCCGGGGGAATTTTGTAGATCCCTCGGAGCGGTATTCTATTGTAGAGATATTAACTCGTACGCACGCGTAACCAGTTTATTATTTGAGAGATGTAGAGAGGATAACTCGAGCGGCTAGGTCAACCTCTTTGGTGGGATCGATAGGTTTTTTGGTCCTCAAAGGGTATTGGAAGGTTGCAATGAGGACACAGGAGGGTTTTAAGGTTTCGTGAGAACTAAGTCGTTGTGTTGTATTGAATGAAGCAGTTCTATTTATAATATAAGGGGTACAATGTCCATGGGGGTAAGGTGTACAAGTATGTGCTGCGCTAAGCAGATTGTCGCGAGTCGAGACAAGGACGTTGTAGGCCGCGCGCTTGCACCTCGCGGAAGTGTAATCGAGATACGTCCGCGTATCTATCGCGGAATGCTGACGCGGAATTCTTTGCTTGTAAGGTGCGCTTTGCCTTACTTAGCAAGGTGGTGGCTAATAAGTTGCGATTCATATTTGAAGAGTTGGAATTTGATAGTTGTTACCGGGAGGTAGATACCGAATTCTATTGTGAGTTAGTAATTTGGAATTGGGTTCGAAATAGAGTGATGAAAGAGTAAAAGAGTGCAAGAATGGAAGAGTGGAACTCTTCAAAGAGGACCTGTACCTTGGCTTCGCAGAGGCTTTTACTTCCGGTGACGTCTCTCCTACGTCCTGCCGGTTGCGATGAACTGCACGTGAACGCCTTCAAACCGGGGCGTGCCCTAGGGTTGGAGCTTCCTAAGATTCTCCCGCTAGTCCGGAATTCGCAGCGCCGTCGTTCTTCTCACTGTTGGCTCGTGGATGTCGGAGTACCGAAACGCACAACTGTTACTACGGTACGGTCAGCTCTTCAGAGAGCTCCAGCCTCGTTCCTGAGACTGCTGCTACTATATTACTGCGCTCCGCAGCTGATTTTCGGCACTGCTTTTATACGAGATCTTATCCTTGAGATGCCCGTAGGGACAGGGTCCGGTTCCTTTGTTTCTGGATTTTGTTGTTAAAAGTTTGATCGGAAGTGCTGAGGCAGTCACTAGGTTGGCGGAAGAGTAAGTCCGTGTTTTGGTCCAAAGTGCAGTTCGATGCGGAGTGCGTGCGAATAAGCCAAAACAATTCCTCGATGATTGTTCCACTCGTTGTTATTTTTTCGATTTAATCTGACGATACTGTCGTGCTTTTGATTCGATATTTATCTTGTAAAATGCGCGCCTCTCTATTTAGAGGAAAAATCGGGTAGCCTCGTAACAGAGCTAACAAGGGAAGTGCGGAGTCCGCATCACACGATCCGGGCCGCAATAGGGAGACTAACTACTCGCGTGGGGCTCTTTTAATCATGAGTTATGCCTGCAATAAATGATTCCGAGATATATTTTTCCCGAAAGTGACTCGCAGCGCGGTCGGCCAAATCGACCAAGTTCCTGGCGAAAGTCCCGGTTTCCCCGGAACCCCACATCCGATCGTCGTCTTCCCCGCGATTTTGCCCGCGCGGTCGCCCCGCGCGACCGCGACCTGGCGCGGCCGTTCATCGCCCCGTACGCCTAACAATTTCCTCTATGGGGAACACGAACTATACCGAAACGACTTCTACGGGGGGGGGGGGGGGGAGTCTACTCGCGGTGTGCGCCCAGGCCCTGGTTACCTGTATGCCCTGTGGCCTACCGGATCCGGCTCGGCTGGGGACCTTCTTCCGGTTGCTCCTCCTTCCGGACGGCTGCGGCGAGAGGCGGTGGCGGTAGCGGCATTGAGGTCCGTCCTGGGCAATGTTTCCGGAACCAAGAAGGACGGGCTGCATCCGGCGGCCCGTTATATTTGAATTCCCCCTCCACTGGTCAGATGACGTCCACGGGGTCCCATTGGCCTAATTTTCCTCCCGTTGACCCAATTTCGCGGTTTCTGGTTCCCCTGTGGGGATCCTCGGACAAGGGCGCCATCGAGGGACCACAGAAGCGGACGACAACGGTGGCAGAGGCCTCGCCCCGCCGCCGCCCATGGGTGCCGGGGCCGCGCGGAGTAGGGCCGAACAAAGCCACCCGTGACCCCGCGCTTGACGGCAAGGGCCGACCCATGGCGGCGTCGCTGGGTCACCGCGTCCGCACCCGGATTTCCGGCCCCTCAATGATGACGGGAAGAGGGCGCATTGCCGGTGGCCGTGGACCCACCGCCGTGACCTTTGACTCTAGGGAGTCTATAAAAGGGCGGGGAGGGGGGGTCTCAATTGCGTCGCCCTCCTGCGCCGAGGCCAGGCCGCGGTGACCCCAGGGCGGAGGGGTCCACTGGTCCCCTCACCCGGGAGCCGTTGCATCAGGGGATGTCGGTACCTCCGGGCAAAACTACGAGGAATCTTGACTCAAGGGAGCCCAGCACCGGCGCCACCGAGTCCCCGAGGAGACACATCCCTGGACCTGCGGATGACGTCACGCGCCGGCCGCGCGCCCCGATTGGACAGCAGGATCCGCTTCAAATCCGGCGCGCGAATCTGCGCCGCGGCTGTCATCGTCCAAAATCCTCGCAATTTCGAACGCGACCGCTGTCAATTGGCCGACGCAATTTGGCAGCCGACGGCGGCCAATCAACGAGAACTTCGAGCCGCCGAAGAGGAGCCGTCGAGCCTTCCCGGAGGACCTCAGCGAAGATCCGGCCTTTTTAGTCTACGAGCGTCGAGTAAGGAAGACGTCCTCGCATTCTCCGCTGCTTTCGACCTGCTTTCGCTACTTACATCCGAAAGGGCACCTGGGAAGCTCGCTGCCAACGGTGGACATCCACCGAGGGGGCATCGCCGCACTCGCCGAGCACGAGGTTGGAGCGTACTGTACCTTTTTGTTTTTTTGACATTTTCAGTAGTTTTTGGTAGATTTCATTGTACCACGCTTTCCCCGGGTATCCCGTCGTCGGGCCGCGCGCCACGCGGTCGGCCCTTCCGTGTCTAATCGGCCAAAGTCTCGTGTGAGCGGCCTCAATATATTTTCACGTCTTCTTCGTGGGTGCCCCGCTGTCGCTTCTCCTGTCCATCTTGACGGCGCTGGATGTTTGAGATCGTCCCGCCGCGGTTGAGAGTCGCGCGCACCGAACCAGGCTGTAGCGCTTACAGGCTACCAAATTTTACGAGGCTTTAAAACACTTCAATATTCGCACTAGGCGAAAGAAATTAAAATTTCTATGTAAAAGTTCCTAACCGGGCTTAATGCCAAAGAGTCTATGAAAAATGACGATGTTTTATTTTCTTTCGGCTACTCTACAAAAGAAGGAGGTGAATTAGTCGAATTCGTGGTACTTGATTAGGTAATTAAATCGCCTCTTTTCGGCATAAGGGGGTGAGAAAGCTGCTTCGAGGGAGATTAATTCATCCGAATTAATTAAAACAAAAAAGAAGGGGTTCTCATCTTAGAACCCTATCACTTTCTCGAGTTCGCGTCCCTTCAAGAAAACAAAACAAAATAAATGAACATAAAAGACGTGAATGAAACAAATGTAATTCAGGTAGCCAGCGGCCCTCACCGCCCACGCCCCCTCAAACACCGCCTTCCGAACCAGTGGCTCTCAGGCCGTTTTTGCGGCGACAATACGGTCCGTTTTGTGGCGACATTTCCCCCGACGAAATACCATGTCATAAAAAAATATATATCTGAGACCCATATTCTTAGTCCTGACTTAAAACGCAGTGCAACTGCGATTTGTGTAAACCTTGCTGAAGCCACAAATCGGTGTTCAAGCGCCTCCTATATTCATAGATATTTCTCAAGCCTAGCTCAGATGAACCTTGATTCGCGGGAGTCTTTGATTTACCATTCAAGTAAACCACGATTGAATCGCGATTTACCGTGAAACTAGTTTTAAATAGCAGACTGAATGAGTGCGCATACATCAATTGGGTACTCCTTCACTTGTAATTATTTGGCTTCTACATGACATATACAATAGGTAACAGTTTTTTCTGCAGATATAATATTTCATCTGGAAAATAAATTGAATAAATGGAAGAAGGAATGAAAAGACCAATACATAGTGACGCTGAGAAAACATTGCTGAAGGAACTTATATTATAATATAAAAATATTATTGAAAATAAACAGACTGATAGTGTTACTAATAAAAAGAAAACGGAAGCATGGGGAAAGTAGTATGAGAATACAACCAATGTTCTTCTGTAAATTAAAAGGTATGAATGAACTGAACAAGTCTGAAACTGAAAAGTCCGTAATCGATTGTTATGAAAAATCCTTGCAGTTATTCTAGTGACTTAGTTGTGGAAAGTCGACAATACTTTCATGTTTGATACTTTGTAACGCGATTTTTTCCATTCGAAAACCTCGCGCACCTTCGTCGGTCCGCGCTCTCGCCTCCCTCCCAGTTCTCCGACTATCTACTGGGCGCCAGCTGATTTTTGGGTCCCCGGAACCAACAAACCGGTCTAATCGAAATCATAACTCACAAAACTTATCAGCTAAACTCTATACGAAAAGGAGAAAAGGGCGACGAAAACGAACTCAGGAGGCAAATTATGTAGAGTTAGAGTCGGGGTCGTAACTGACCTAAGGGGGTAGGTGACAAAGGCTACACTATAGCGTAAACGAAGAAAGTGGTATATTGTAATGGTATGCAGTTTTGACCGTGCTTATGCACCGAAAAACTGCATCCTTTGAGGGTTCGAGCCTCACGACTCTTGAGACTGAAGTTAATTAAATTTCAAAGATAGGAAAGAAAAAGAGACTGGCGAGAGAGCGAGGAGAGCTTTTCATGAGCGATCAGCTGAGCTTGTCAATATTTCGGATTTCGGAAGGCCTGTCCGCGAGAACCGGTTCGAGCGAGTTTTTCTAAGGCTAAGCGCTCCGGCGCCGTCTCGTCTGAGTGAAATTCGGCGATTTAAATTTCCTGGAAAATGCTCGAATTTCCGGTCTCTTCAATTTAAAGTCGGTGCAGTCCTAATTGGATTAAAGGTGTTTTCCCTGACTCACGCGTTTAGATACGAAAAGGAAAGGAAATGATCCTCAGTGAGAACGACTTATTCCATTATCGGTGCGTTCTATTCGTTCATCATAGAATCCACATGGAATATGGAAACATGGGATGTAAAGGTTATTCGGATCGGGTGGTTTGGGGTAGGATTCGAAACGGAATTAACAACCGTCCACGCGTCTCTCCGCATTCCCCTTCCCCACGTGTCGAGTTCTTACCGACGCGTTTGAATTAAAACCTAACCGTTGGTGGGATTGAGATACAATGTTGTTAATTAACAACGGTTGTGAGAAATTGGCACCTAATTCGGGTGGCTGATCAGCCTTACTTGAAATGCAGTACTAATAATTGGTTTCGCGGACTAAATCAACCACGGACCTATGTGTCATCCGGAGTCAATTCCTCCGGGTTTTAGTGCTACTTAAATTATGTTATCCAGCCGCGGATATTAGCTGGGTTAAGGTCTTGTGGATTAGGAATTCTGCTGTTAATCGCAACGTGCGATTCGGAGGATACGAGTGTAGGATTTTTTGTAGGCAGGATTTTAAGAAAATAGGATGTGGGTGTGGTCGCTATGCCAGGCCCACTGGAACAAAGGACCTGAAAATAATCAAAACAAACGCATTCGTCCTTATTGAGAGTCTCGTCCGTACTCGAATCGTGGGCGGCAATGCTAGGTGACCGAGGAACGAACAGTATCTTAACGAGGTGATTTTGCAGCTCTCCGAATACTTCTACCCAAATCTATTTTAAGCAGGATCGCGTGTATCCGATTAAGTTTCACAATTTCGGAGCTTACGCTTTCCCGATGCGAACGATCCCGGAGTCCTGATCAAAGAGAGTAAAAGCCGTCGATCGTTACCTGATCGATATCTCATACTTAGTGTCTTCTCTCGCGATGCTTCGCGCTCGTGAGCCACGCTTCCCTCTCTCGAGGCCTCCTTACTCTTACGCCATCCTAATTGCGCATGTCCTACGTATACTGAAATAATGGCCATAGTACAGTCTTCGGCACTCTTAATTTGGACCCGTTACAATATTAAGATATTTTACATCGTAACCTAGACGGTCGTATATCGCGGCAGGAACAGAAGTCCCTCGTCGGTTGTTCTCGAGCCGCCATTCGAGGTGTAGACGTCCGAAATGTTAACAGCCTCGACCCTTAGAGACGCGGTTGGGAACCCCCGGTGCTCTTATTATTGAAACCGAGCGGGATGGTAGCGTGTGGAACTCCAAACTCACCCTGGAGTTCCCTGGAACAGACGGGAACGGAAACCTCGATATCTGCCTGCAGCACTCGACCGGCACCTCGACTTCGGTCCTCTTCTGCTTCCAACCACTCGCAACACAAACCCGAATCAGACTCTCGTTTCAAACTCTTCCAAAATCTTACGCTACCCGAAATTTCGGTACTCTTCCCCCCCCCCCCCCCCATTGGATTACCCAGTGGGTCGTGGGAGGGGGATGTTCGTTAGCTTGGAGGCCGCGGGGGTTGGCACCGAGTCCCCGGAGAATGGTAGGGGGATCCGCGAGTCCGGCGAGGGATCCGCCGACGGGCCTCCCGTGGGACCGATCTTGGTGGCGTAGGACGAACTATTCAAATTTGCCACGGCTTCCTCGGCGGTGGCTGTGATCTGTCCACCGCGCGAGGCCTGCCACCCGTATACCTCAGCGCCTCCGGACCTCACCAGGTCAATTTTCTCCGAATCGGGGTGCTGGCATCACCAGACCGATGGCCCTTGCCGACAAACCCCCCTTCCGCCCTGAGGGGGCGGAACGCACCACTCGGTTGGGAGACTCTAGCTCGGCCCATGTACCGCTTTCCAACAGGGCGTCCTCCCGGTGATCCCACAGAATTCTCCCCCCCCCCCCCGTGGGACGAGGGGTCCCACTCCCCGGATGTCTTGAGGAGCTAGGGCTCCGATCTTGACCTCCTCACATCCCTCGCCTCGTACAATCCCGCGGGTCCGGGGGGTCCTGGAGCGGAACGACACTAATTCGGACCTTGTCGCATCATCGTTAGTTTCCCAAGGATCCTGAATCGTTTACTGTGGTGGTGGTCCTAGGACGGACGGAAATCCGTCACAACTTATATTTTTCGTTCTGTAAGCTATAATAAAATATCTACAAGCATTATAGAAGAACATGAAACATCACGAACAAGACAAATTGGTAGCTGAGAAGCAGCAACGGTACCGTACCGAAATAGAACTAGGACAACCAAATGCTCCATTAGTTCTACTCATATTGGAAGCTATAACAAGCCTACTAGTTGAGGTGCCACAAATAATCAACAGTGACACTACAGAAATTGTCCAGAATATGGGGGTATGCAATTCAACTTATGTATATGCGATGTACATTGTGCTGTTTGTAAAATAAAATATTTTTACCTATAGAATTTTATTCTTCGACTATTAATAGATGACGATTTTGCAATTCTGAATTACATTGATGATCCCGAACCAATTCTATCTCTATCAGACTCACTAGGTAAACATGAAGATATTTCTAAGTAATGTCAAGAAACAAATGTGCTTGGAATTGTGGTTAGTCGTTTTCTTGTTTTTCATTTTCAATTGGTTTCAATTGCCGTTATAGATGGAAACACAAAGAAACCTGTAGAATTTATAGAACCCATCCAAACGGGCATGTCAAGCGGTTGTACGTAATTTCGATAATGAAGAAACCTTTTTTAATCATACGCAGTTTGTATCCGTTCAAAATGTTTCCGTTCTTCGACAATCTACTTTAAGAAGAAGGCATTTTGGTAAATGTAGGATTTAGGGGACTCACCTCCGATGATTTTGACCTTAACATATGTTGTCAAGGTCACCCTCCTGAGTGACCTTCACAAGGTTTTAGCCGTCGCCCGTTGTTTGTTACAAAGTTATTAACAAAATAATTTTGATGAATTGTACATATGTTACCGACACTGAAGATACATTTAAAGACTCAAAACCTAGAATACACGCGTTGTATACAAATATTCATACACTTACCTTTCTGTTTTCACTTTTCGTGTCGAGATTCTGTCATTACTGATAGTCAATTCGTCGTACAATGAGGCAGTTACGCGCGTGATTGCAGACGAGTTCTACGAAATCTCAAAATGCGTTTGCACGATAATAGGACGGAGCGATGATAATTAAATATCATTACGTGAATTAGAATCTGACGTATTGTTGTAGTTAAAAGATGGCCGGCCGCCTCACGGCGGTCGGATTCTAAGTATTAATCTGACCTAAAGCCCAATCAACTCAATTTAATTCGTTCTAAAAATGTTGAAAATATTAACGTATGTGTAATTTTTTATATCGTATTTTTAATATTTGGAATGATTAATTTGAGTTAATACGGGTTTACATTAGGTTAATAGTTAGAATCCGGCCTCTGTGAGGCGGCCGGCAACCAGTTACTTGAAGTAATACGCGAGTCTTTAGATGTATATTCAGCAATGAGAAACAAACGAACAACGGGCGACGGCTAAAAATTTGTGAAGGTTATTCAAGAGGGTGACATTAGCAATATATGTCAAGGTCAAAGTTAAATGTAAATCTACTGTCGAAAACGTATGTTCAATTTATTAAAATTAGTTTGTTAATAACTTTTTAACAAACAACGCGCGACAGCTAAAACCTTGCGGAGGTTACTCAGAAGGGCAACCTTGACAACATACGTCATGGTCAAGGTCATCGGAGTTGAGTCCCTAAACCCCATATTTACCGGCATTTTATTAATTCCTCACGTTCACCTTCTCCATCTCACACATAATTAAATACTATTCAGAAGGAATCGAATTCTCGTTTAAACCGATTATCGAAACTTAATAAACAAGAAGTTGAATTACATGTATTGACTATTCAAGAAGAACATTAGAGTTTGACGCAGAACGTCGCCGTGCAGAGAACGAGACAATACAAACAGAAGTAAGCAAATGTACAAAAAGACACGCAGAGTTGGAATTAATAATTGTGGAACTGTAACATATAAGATTACAAGGTGATGTTAATTTAACTAAAGATGTATAAGAATAAATCGTTATGAAAAATTGCAACAATGCTGTTCAAGAAAATAATCTTTAATATTTTATAAAACTAATATTCTGCTATATGACAATTGTATTCCAATTTATAATATATCTATTATATGATTTAACCAATGTTATTCGCGTTTAATATGAAAATATGGATTAATCGATGCTTGCCGAGCGGCAATGCCTACAAGTAGTTGTTCAGGGACCAGCAGGCTCTTGTTCTTCTTGTGGAATTTCAAATCCATCATCTGCCGGCATCATATCATTAGCTTCTATACCGATATTATGCAGTACTGCACAAGCCACAATAATGCAGCTTACAGTTTGAAGACTATTGCCTAGGTCTCTTCGCAGGCATCAAAATCTTCTTTCCAATTTCTGAAAGCTCTTTTCATAACATTTCAATCTTCTAGATCCGCTCTATAATATAACTCCTCTCCCCTATTATGCGGATTTAATATCGGAGTGAAAACAAATCTAGGTGACGATTATGCAGAATCCGCTAACACAGATTCTTCAATCTCCGTTCAAAAGTTTTACATAAACTCTTAATGCTCGAAAAGCTGTAGAGTCGTGAGTACTTCCGACATGCCGAGTGGTAATGTTTAGAAATTTCAAATTAGTCTAGGCTATGGCCTGAAACATTACGTATATACACAAATGGATTTTCCCATTGTTAGTAAGAGAACGGTTTCTTTTAATTTATATAATATTTTAACGTACTTGAACGTTTATAGAAAAATATATTTTTCAGTTTTGATAAACTTCTAATTGTGATCTTCCAGGTATACTGACTATACGAATATGTGTTCCATCGATTGCTCCAACGATTCCTTAGATACCATCTACATTGCCTGTCGTCCCGCGTCTGCGAAAAACAATTTTATTTCTAACAGCATCTTTTGCTGTTCTTGGAAACGTGATAAAATTATTGTGTTGCATCGCAAATAATCGGGACACTCGTTGTACCACCCTATTCTTCGGTGACTGATGCCTTATTTTCATACACGTGAAAAGCGCGCGGAATCAACGCAGTTGGCGCATTAGGGATGAGGCATTAAGGCTAATTCGTTAAGCCGCCTCACGGTCATTCTGCGTTCCGCGCTCCGCGTCGATTCCGCGTAATTTCTGTGAGTATGGAAATGACGCATGAGATATTCTCAAAGGATCGCTACAAATATGTAGAGAAAATGGTATAGTAGAGAATATGAACCTTTGGACAAATACATTAGAAATTATGTACCTACTCACCATTTTTGTATACTACAACCCCTTTCCAAATCCACCGGCTCGGTTGGTTCGATCGCGTGAGCGGCCAACTTCCGCCTGGGCCCCGCGATCGCGCTGGTACCGTGAAAATACCGGGATGGGGTTACCGGGGAATCGGGCCCGTCAAAAATTTCTGGGCGCCAGACACACCGACGTGCCAAGTGTCCTAGAGTTTCATCCAGCCGCACCCGAGGACGTCACAATCGCGGACCACCACGAGCCCGATCGGTCCCCGACAATCCCGGCCTCAAACCTAATTGCATTCAATGCAGTCGACTAGCTTAGGGAGGTTGTGAAATGACTGCGGAGAGGGGGTGGGTTCTTCCTAAGTGCTCGATCCAAGAGGGAACGAGATGAATAAAGAAACTAAACTGTGAGGAGACAACTAGGTACTTTATTTTGTCATTAGTATCGACATATTACAAAAAAATAATTCAAAGAGATTAACACTAGTGAAAACCCGACAATCGAGAACGGAACTAATCTAATCGATCTAGAAGGAAGCAATGTTCGACAAAGAAATTCAGACCCAATCAGAAATAATTATCTAACGCAAATTTGTCAAGATAACCCAGCAGAACATAACGTATCCGAAACGCAGAATAATGAAGACAATTTAAGTTAACCGAGTAACGCTAAATCAATCCCTACTTTACGCGAGATACCAAATGATCTTTAATCAGTTCAAGTGCGAAAGGCAGCTGTACCGTTAATTGACGACAAGATAGCACGACGTCCTAACGATTTTCAGATAGCGTTCCGAACTTGCAAAAAGAAATATAAATCTCCTTTCCGCGAGGGATCTCCTCGCCCGAAACACATGTGCCTACCGGACATGCCGGCCCAGGTAACTCATCGACCGCGGACCCCGTGTGGAAGAGGTACAAACGGTCGTCAAGACAGCCTAACGACACTAAAAACTCCTTACAACTTTCACGGCGGCTCCCGACGACCAAACAGCAAGACACGCACTGTCCGAAACCTTAAGTAAAGCGAGATCATTCAAATAAATTCCTCCAGGGAGACAACAGGTAGCTTCGTTTTCCGCTCGGCGTCCTGGCGCCTTTCAAAGCTCTACTTATAGCAGAGATTCACTCCAGTTATTCAAGAGAGCCTCCCACTCCCCGGCTAATAGTCACACAAAAGTCGCATAAGAAATCCACACGAAATTCACTCGAGATGACGCACTCAAAGTTCCATCAAGAATTCTACCAGGTGTGTTCGTGTAAGCCGTGTCCCTGTATGTTCGACATTTTTCTGACCGCTAGGATCGGTGCAGCCGCGGGGGGGGGGGGGGGGAAGCGGCTTAGCAGGGCACCAATTTGCAGGGCAGTGGGTGCGAGGGACCTATTTATCCGTCGCAGCTTATGCAGCTGGTACATGGAGATACACTACAGTCGAGCTCCACTTGCTTCGTCGCCGTAATTAGGAAATTTACAATATTTCATCCGCGCAAGTCGATTAAAGGTAACTAATTCGTTGTTAGGATCCCAACCTCGCACGGGGACGACGTCGAGAGTCTCCCTCGTGGCTGTAGCTGACCTCTTCCTTGATATCCTCTCAGGTAGCTTTGGCACAACTTAAATAGCACACTTCAGGCAACCAAGAGTTCTGCACGCGTCTAGATAGCTCGGTGGTCCGGATCGATGAGAGCAAGCCTCCTAGGTCCCCGAACTCCTTGGATTCAGAATTCACCTTCCACCGTGTCCAAAACGGTTTTCGGCGGCCGATTCGACGAACTCCTTGATCTTTCTCCAATACTGGCCCTTCACTCGGCGTTGGCCAATCCTGACGCGCCGAGCCTTGCCGCCGTCCGCGCGGTCCTCGTCCTCCAGGGCTGTATCTTCGGGTGAAGGTAGCAGGTCTGAAAATGTTTTCTTCTTCAGGATGTCCCTGCACGGCTGCATCCAAGACTGTCGTCCCAGGCAGAGGCGTTGCGGAGTCCAGCATTGCTGGAGGAATTCTCATCACTGCGCTGGGATGTCGCTGAGGCCTCCCTCGCCGCCCCTGGCCATCATCAATGGACAGGGCACGACGGTGGACCCATATTTTTCCCACGCACCTCCCTCCGCGTCTTACGTGGAGATCCGGCATGCACCGGATGTGGAATTCCGCCCTTCCGCTCTGATTCGGGGTCCTGCCCCAGGCTGAGAAGTGGAGGGTCCCACAGCAGCGTTCTTGTCCCTGGACCTCATGGGCTCCGCATCCTCTCCTCTCGGGGGCGCGTGGCTCCGTCTCGCTGGCTCTTTATTGTTCCTCTTCAACGAAGTGGACCTTTTCGCCGTTTAGTTGTTTTGAACGTCGATTCCCCGTCAGTTCTAACTACGCAACTAACTAAACTCAAAAGAAACGCAATATCCGCGGCGGCCCTCTTTCTCACATTTATAGAAGATAGCTGAACTCGCAACAAATTGATACTAGACAACTGACAATCGGGTCGCAAAAGACCACTAACCTTATGCCTCATTTCCATACACGCGGAAACCGCGCGGAATGCGCTCGGAATAAATGCGGGGCGAGGAACGCAGTAGGCGTGATAAGGGCTAAGGCATTTGGGTGATTGGTTAAGCCGTCTCAAGGCCATTTTGAGTTCCGCGCCCCTCATTGATTCCGCGCGGTTTCCGTGTGTATGGAAATAAGGCATTAATCACAAAGATAACAACGGAAACGCTAGATAACAGTCGCTATTAATTCTGGAAAAAATTTTCCTGAAATTATAGACAGCCTCCCGTCAGCATGGGGTTTGATTACCGAGCCACCCATTCAAAACTATTCAAAGATAGCAAAACTATTGCCCTTGTGACGTGTGCGCCAAGATGCACGTCACACTACTAATGACAATCTTTTTACCATTATGCAAATTACATAACATTATGAACATACCTGAAAACTCCTAGTAGCGTGAAAGCGTAAACAACACGGTAACTGAAGTTCAGGTGCACTCGGAAGATCCCTTGCAGAATTTTGAATTCAATGTTCCCTAATCAAAGGTAATAATATATTCTTGACTGTATTCTTCCCAAATCGATACCGCTTTTTAAATTCTAAATCACTCCAAAACTCAAGTTGACTTTGCATATCGCGTATATATCTTTTTGGTATTCTATCAAACCATAAAACGTTGTGTACGAAATCTTCATAGCCCTCGTAGTAATCGTCAATGTCTTGGAATACATCCATTATTCAGGTTATATCCTCCTTAAGCCACCTTCAAAGGTGATTTGACAAGCGCGATTTGAAACGAATCTCAATATCCGATTGAGCCATGAACAACGTTTATCAATAACGAAAATTGTGACCCAGGCTTAAGAATCAATAATGAATACGTAAATTACGAGTATGTCTCAAGCTTCGCTTGACCAAACCATGTTCAGCGAAGACGTGTCTAAGCCTAGCTCACAATCCAGTATAAATAAGGATGGCTGTTTTAGAAAGGCTCAAAACCTAGTTTAAAAGCTGAGTTACGACCCAGCGAAATGTTCGACTTGGAGTCACTTCGGGCGACGAGCACGAAAATCGCGCTGGGATGTCGCACCAGCGAAGCATTAGAGTGCACCTTTCTAACATCTGCCACAGTTACAATTGTTCGTATAATTGCTCGCAGTTCTCGATTGGGGATGGTCTAAAACACTAGGTTTTACTCCTTAAGTCATCATTATTTCAGCGACATTTCAGCGTTTCCATGCTGTCACTCGAATACTTCACTCTTCAGCCATGTTACCCTACCTGGGGTAAAATGACAGTATCTCTGAAAAGACGCTAAGTCGCGTACAGCGATAGTGCGCGCTGGGAATTGTACGATAGCGGTACGTGAGAAAAATGCCTTGGGAAAATACTTAGTCCATATGCTTACAACTTTGTTTTGCGACACTAAACCAACTCGCGATTGTCAATCAATCCCCGAGGGTCGTAAATCCTCGGGCTGGGTAAGACGGGCTCGAATAGTGTTTTGCTGAAGGGGGAATTAACCGCCAGCAGCTGGTTTCGCGTTTTGAATGAAATATTCCGGATTTTAGTGACACAACAAACTATATTTCCTTTACGGAAAAGGGAAGATGCGTGATTTTATGACGTCAATCAGTTGACTCGGCAACTGGTCTTCGCGTTTGCGTTGACTCGGCAACGAAATGATTAAGTTCTCAGTTGGCTCGGCAACTGGACTTTTTGGACGTTGACTCGGCAACGTTTTTTTGGAATCTACGTTGACTCGGCAACGTTTTAAGAGAGACTCGATGTTGACTCGGCAACGTTCTTTTGGAATCTGATTTTTACAAAATGTCTTAAAAAATATCCGAATGCATAGTTCTCCCTCCAACTCGGTGGAGGGAGGAAGTCGGACCTTGAGTCGAGCATTCTCATTGGCAGGGAAAAAATACCCGAAGGGTTTCCGCCCTCGAAGGCACCCGCGAAACGGCCGGTCACGTAGGCCGTGGATTCGCGGGAAAAACCCTCTAGTGACGTCTGGTCGCCAGAAGCGGGCTTCGGAATTTTTAGAAAGTTAAAAAATCTGTTCGCCAGACGTCCTCTCGGATCTTCGGCGAAAACCCTCGAAAAGAGACCCTTTGAGAATGCTCGTACTCGGAAGTTTTATTGCCCCCCTTTCGAGGATGGCTCGAGTCCTTCGGTACGCGTGGGAAGGACCTGGAGTTTCCATGGGCCTTGACTCGAGCGATTATAAAAGATTAAATTTATACTAATAATTAACGCGGATGGGCTATCGACGCTCCAAACTTGAAAGTCGAAAAAAACTAGAAGCAAAAAATTTAAAAATCAGGCGGCGCCCACGACACACGGGCTAACGACTATGAATACGGGCGGGCAGCAAAAGGTTCACCCAATGAGTCGAAAAATGTTTGAGCCCTACCCTATGCACGAGTTGGACGTGTATGTGTTGTGACGATGCACCCGGTGGGCGATCGCCCCAGGTCTCCATATCTTAAAACCTCCATCCTGCAAAGCATTAAAATCCTTTCCGAAGGCAGTGATAATATATTTTCTTGTATCAATACATCCATGTATTATTTCAGCACGCTCGACGCTCAAGGCCAAGGAGGAGAGGAGACCGAATATTCGTCGCGTTACCTTGCGTACTTTTTTTGATAGTATAAGTTGGGTATAACTTAGGCGTTAGGACGGACTCGCGGTGAGGCGAGTGCGGCACAAGAAGACAACAGCCATCGCGGGACAAGGGCGCCACCGAGGGACCACAGAAGCGGACGACAACGGTGGCATAGAGGCCTCGCCCCGCCGCTGCCCATGGGTGGCCGGGGCCGCGCGGAGTAGGGCCGAACAGAGCCACCCGTGACCCCGCGCTTGACGGCAAAGGCCGATCCATGGCGGCGTCGCTGGGTCACCGCGTCTGCATCCGTATTTCCGGCCCCTCAATGATGGCGGGAGGGGGGCGCATTGGGGGCGCCGTGGAACCCCCCGCCGTGACCTTTGACTCTAGGGAGTACATAAAAGGGCGGTGAGGGGGGGTCCCAATTGCGTCGCCCTCCTGCGCCGAGGCCAGGCCGCGGTGACCCCAGGGCGGAAGGGTCCACTGGTCCCCTCACCCTGGAGCCGTTGAATCAGGGGATGTCGGTACCCCCGGACAAAACTACGAGGAATCTTGACTCAAGGGAGCCCAGGACCGGCGCCACCGAGTCCCCGAGGAGATACGTCGCTGAACCTCCGGATGACGTCACGCGCCGGCCGCGCGCCCCGATTGGACAGCAGGATCCGCTTCAAATCCGGCGCGCGAACCTGCGCCGCGGCTGTCATCGTCCAAAATCCTCGCAATTCGAACGCGACCGCTGTCAATTGGCCGACGCAATGTGGCAGCCGACGGCGGCCAATCAACGAGGACGTCGAGCCGCCGAAGAGGAGCTGTCGAGCCTTCCCGGAGGACCTCAGCGAAGACCCGGCCTTCTTGGTCTACGAGTGTCGAGCCGTGCAGACGTCCTCGAAATTCTCCGCTGCCTACACCCCGAAAGAACACCTGGGAAGCTCGCTGCCGACGGTGGACACCCACCGAGGGGCATCGCCGCACTCGCCGAGCACGAGGTTCGAGCGTATTGTACTTTTCTTTGAACATTTTGTATAGAGAGTTTTGTTGAATTTCCGTCTGTTTCGCGTTTCCCCGGGTAACCCGTCGTTGGGCCGCGCGCCACGCGGTCGGCTCTTCCGCGTTTAATTGGTCAAAGTCTCGTGTGAGCGACCTTTTTGCTGAGATTGACGGCCAAGTCTCGTGTGAGCGGCCTCAATCTATTTTCACGGCCAAAGTCTCGTGTGAGCGGCCTTTTTGACGTAAATTATCTTTTGCTGCCTCTCTCCTCGGTCGGATCAAGAAGCCGTGTCGACCCGAACTCGAGAATGCTGTCTTGAGCGGTCGACACGTTAAACCCCTTTTGTTTCGCGAAGTGCGAATTACAGTTAAATTCCGTTGTTTCGCGAAGTGCGAATTTCACGTTAATTCCCTTTTTGTTTTCGCGAAGGGCGAACCTAAATTCCGTCGTCGCATGTGCGAGCTTTAGTAAATAATTCCCGTTGTCGCGAAGTGCGAACTAACGTTAAATCCCATTTTGTGTTCGCGAAGTGCGATATCCCCTTGACTTAAAATCCGTTTTCGCGATAGGCGAACCCCTTTAATTTTCTTCCGTTCGAGCTGAATATATCTTGTTTAACCGTGCCTGCCTTTGATTTAGCGGTTCCAGTTATAAATCGACCGATGAATTTATGTCCGAATTTTCGAATATATTAAAATATTAGTTCCGTTATGTGATACAATGTATTGGATTATAATTATGTCCGCGCCTGTGTAATTTATGAAAATTTCATGTGTCCGAAATCTTTTGTTTCTTGCGTTTTTAATTGATTTCCGCTGATATTTTGAACTTGCTGTCTTTTCTTGCGCTACTTTACCTTGTAATTTTTTTTTGTATTATTGCTGCCATACTCGCGGAAACCTTGATTGATTTTGCTTGCGCCTGTTCTCCGTTTGAATATTTCTTCGCGAGTTTAGTCTGGGAATATTTCCAAATTTTATTTAGTGCCGTGTAGATTCTGGCGTGCGTGCCCTTCTTAATTTTCGCGTTGCGTTAATAGGATTAATATTCTTGTCCCGTAGTCGAGCCCAATTATAATTGAAGTTAGTTTAGCGTTTTGAATTTTGGTACTTTGGATTTTACATTTTGAATTTCGCGTTTTTTATTTTTGGGCTGTTTAAAGCCACCGTCTCATTTCCGCGCGCCTCGCCGCGCGCAACGTCCCTCTGAGCGCGAGCGCGCGTTTCGTCGCCCGGGCCGGTACCGGATTGTGCCCGCCCACCCGTGGCCATTTTGGCAATTGTTAGAGTCTATGTTTTTCGTTTTGGGAATAAATAGGCCATTAATTTAATTCCGTCTCTGGTTTGCTTTGTCTGAAAAGACCCCGCCCTCTCCGCGGTCGCTTGGGCGTACTGAGCTAGCCCGGCCTATTTTTCGTCGTCGGCGACGCTGCGTCCCGTCTCGTCTCGCTGCCTTTAGTTCAAGTTACGTGTCTGGGACCTTTAGATAATTTTGATTCTGTTAGTGGAGGGACCGAGCCTTCGGGCCTTACGCTGGTGCGAATCCGTGGGCGGGTTGGGAGGCTCATCGCCGGTGCGTGAGCTCCCGTACGCTGGTGCGAGCCCCGACGGATTGGGCCCGTGTGGTTCGGGTCCCGGATTGGCCCTTTGGAGGGCCTGGCGCCCAAATCTTTTGCTGCTGTTGAGCGAGTACGAGACGGAGACCCTATTTTATTAATTATTTATGTGTGACTTCCCCAGAGAGTCGGAACCATAATTGCCAGAACTTTGTTTGGAGTTATAGGAGTAAAAATAACGTCACAGTGTATGAACACGACGTACACGCCTGTGCTTATTGTGTGGATCACACGCAGCGCATTAGGGACTTGCGCAGGTAGAGGGCGAACCAGGTGCCAACCGTCTAGCGTCCTCGACGGAGCAGTCTGGAACACAGATTTCTATACATAATCCTGGATTGCTATCAGTAGGAGGTGACATATGCTCAAGGCTCTTTCCGGTTTCCTTTTACAGCCGCAAGAGGGCAGGGTTGTTTGTAATTTGACGCATTCAGTCAAAATCGCATTAGTGCAGATGTCACACGATGACACGTAACATTTATTGTTTTCACGAGATAAATAAAATAAATGGCGCAACAGTGTTGTATATGAAATTGTGAAAATAAACTTTCAATACCAGAATTCCCGAACTTCCAATAATTGGGCAAGCCACAGTTAATCGGTTGACCTAACTTCCTAACCTTTTCTGTATCTTGAGATTAATAAGAATGGCAAGACAAACTGCAGAAATAGAAAATCATTGCAAGCAAGAAAGGAATCGCAAATTAATGGGATACCATTTTCGGCTAATAAGTACCTTGACTTTATGAATATTACGAATTAAAAGTAATAAATTAATTTAAATACAAATTCTCAGAATTCTCTTAAACTCTCTAGGGATCTTCAGGTTGCGTAACATTCTTGGTTATATTACTCGAAATTAAATTCACGAGAATTTAAAAAAACAGACCTGGAGTATTTCGACTGGCTTGTAGCAGGATTCTGTACGCCAATTCCGAAGCTTTCGATGTCGTTAACCGTGTTCTTTCAATAGGTTAACGATATTGACAGCTGTCGAATTGACGTGCAGAATCTTGCACCTGTGTCCTCCCCATCCTACCTGGTTTGTCGCGTTGTCTGCACTTTCCACGCTCGAGTGTAATGAGTTTACTACACTTTTCTTGAAAGGTGCAGAGTGTAGGTACTTTCATCGATGTCGCGAACGCCACGATGCTCAAGAAAGTATAAGATAGCCGATTTAGTGGGACAGTATGCAATTCTCGAGGTATTCGAATCGGATGATGATGAAAATGAAGATGTAATGCTTCCTCCATTACATCTTCTAGCAAATGATGATGCTAGTGATAATATATGATGCAGTAATACATAATAACTGTAAATAAATAAATTGCAGATCCATACATAATTTATAAAAATAATGATTGTACATTGTTTCAAAGATTACGTACAAAATTACAACGCTAAATCGTTCTGTACATGAAGAAAATGTATTAATTATTATTTATATTTATATTACGTTCAGATTTTGGGACAAACTTTGTATTTTCCTGTTTGTTAGTCTTTTCAATTATGAACTTTGCCGCCGAATTCACGGTCTACACTTTTATAACATCTTGCACTCGCTCGGGATTGAGGGTAGAAAATGGCGCGAAAGTGTACACTCGGTGTAGGTGCTGTTATGTCCCGTCCTTCTTGATAACAACAGGGCTGAAATAGATTGAAGAGATTATAGGAATATGGAAAAGAAAGGGAGTTAAGATTCGAGATACCGTCGAATGGTCCTGGGACCAGCTCGTTTAACTTATTCGGATTAATTCTACTTGAAGTTCTGGGTTAGGATTGGCAAATTGAGGAGCTGCCAGTCGAACTATATGATCGACTGCCAATTGGATTCCCAGTGGGTCAACTCGGTATGGTTCAACCACCAAGGGTTCTGTTGGTGTGACTTTTATTGGGCCTTTAGGAAGAACGATTCTACTCGGGACTTCTCGTTGAAGGTTTGTTTCGTTATTGAGGTTCGGTTTTGATTGGATCGAAAGATTAGAGGGAGCTGATGAGGAAAAAGAAGAAGTGAAGTTTTGGTCGCGGCCTTTTTAAATTGTTTTTGTACCTTTGGTTTTTCCCTCACCCTTTAGGGATCGAAATTTATAAATATACGCTGAGTCTTTAAACCACTGCCCCTCATCGGTAATGGTAGCAACCGGGGGAAGGTAATAAGACTCTTATGACTTTATTTGAAAAAAGAAAGAATCGCCCAACCAGGATGACCCTTATCGGTCACGGTTACAACCGGGGAAAGGTAAATTCGACTCTTTCCTTAACGGCCTGAGTTTTCCTCAAATCGAAAAACCACAAACCCAATCGGTCACGGTGACAACCGATGGTAGGTGACTTCGATTCGATCACAACGAAGAACCGTTCTTATTTAATTAGATAGAAGAGAAAAGAGGAAAAGATATGTACGGGGCAAACGAATTAGGGGAAATTGGACGACTAAGGTGGAAAGAGAAAATGGTAAGCGGTTTGAATTCTCTGATAAATTTTTTATTATGAATGGAATAAACCGATACCGATATAATAGATAAAGTTTAGAAGAGAGAAGAAAAGATATTAGTGATTAAAAAAATCGTGTAAAGTTAATTAAATTACAAACATATAAGTTTAATTAGGGAAACAAGATTTAGGCGTACCTGGATTTAATGTAATCCACCAATTGTAGGAGACTGCTCTCTTTTAATTAGACACTCGCGTCAGTGAAACTTGAAATTGACTTTGAGAAAAAAAAACTCGACGTACTCGCATGAACTCGACTGAACTCGCGTTCTTGAGACATGAGCCCTTTTAAAAGGGTTAGTTTTTCCTTTCAGTGACCTAATCGATGGAGTGAGATTTCAAGACGTCTAGACGTCGGTATCCTTAGTTTGATAATCGATCGGTTTGACATGCTGTATAAACTGATATCAGTACGTCGTCTTCCGGTTTTCCATTACAGTTTATAAGATCTTAGCCTAAATACGTGAAACGCTCGTGATTTTTGCTCCAATGCGTGATATTAAGACTCATTAGTACTTCGAGGGAGAGATAATCTATCGGGTGGGTTACGTGGGACGTAACAATGCACTCGCAAAACGAACAGCGACGTCTGCGTCACTTCCGTCAAAACGAACGCCAAAGTGTAGATTTTTCATAAAAGTGTAGAAAGTGGAGGCAAAACGAACAAACCTACCATCGAGGAGCGGGAAGTACGACTCAAGTAGAATATCCCTACAAAATGTACCCGTTAGCGCCCCCAAATGGTAACTGGTGGAACACTAAATGACGTAAAGAGGAAGGAAGTCCTGCCACATTATCCTCCAGTCCATACAGCAACTGTTAGCAATCTAGATTTATGTGTAGAAATCTGTGGTCTGGAAACGTGGGGTTACCTAAGACCACCCAGAATGGGCTGAATCCTACTGAGTAGCGCAGAATGACCCGAAAGGCGTACGCTGAATAGAGCCCTGGGGGTTTATTACGTAGAGCAAATTGAGCGAAAATGTGAAAAATGAGTAGCTCATGGTATTACGGAACGTTTTTGGTGGTGAAAATGCGAGACCATTCATATGAACTGACTCGGCACAAATTTTTAAGCGAAATGGTGAAGCAGACAAGAAAAGATAGAAAAATAAGCGCCGTGAACGCCATCTTCCAAGGATTGTGACACCGTAATTCAAAATGGAAAACCTTCTGGGTGTTTTTATTTAATTAATGAAAATTATTTAAGTACTATTGTGGAGTGTCCCTCACCCACATAACGTGGTTTTTGTTAAATGATCATATACAGAATTTTTAAATAATATAATAAAACATGTTTTATTAAATGTTAACAAGTTTCTTAGCGATTCAATTGTTCCATCCGCTGAACCGAAGTTAGAATATTACTAAATATATATACAGTGAAATGCAGTAGAAAATTTATGATGCATCAACTTTAGGTCATAGAAACGAAATCGTTAATTCATGTCTCTTATATATTTACGATCTACACCATTCTTCATATTCCCCGAATAAATGAACACCTGTAAATCATCAAATGAGCATATAAATGAGCACCCGTAAACATAAGAAAGACTTTCCTTATCCGAGTTTTTTTATAAACGCAAATCGGAGTAACTCTTGTGAATTGAATTCATTCGAAATAGGTATCCAAAGCGTAAAACACCATTTCTATTTCGTATTCGGAATAAGAACAATAAATTATTTTGGATTTCCAAATTTAAATAGATTTTGAATCTATTTCAATTTGAAATTAAATACTTCCAGAGAAATGAGAATATTAGAAAAGAATCGATCAGAATGATACTTGTTCTATCAACTGAATCAACTCTCGAAAAAGTTAAACATCACGCGTAACTCGAAATAGCCACAATGGCAAAAACAGATGAAATTAAACTGTTTACTTGCATTTTAAATACAAATACCAGTCATAAAATTACGTGTCCGAAAAAGGAATGGACAACGAAGGGTTAATATTACGACTGGACGGCACAGTTAATTCGAGACGACATTTCTCGTGGAGGAATTGATCCTCCATTTCCTCTGTTAATTACTTGATCGCGGTCGATACAAAATGACAATCCGCCTTGCGAGCCGCGGAAGGAAAGGGCGATAAGGCCCGAGGGTGAACGAGTCCAAGCGAGAACGCCGTCGGGAGACATAAGACCCGCAAGAGATGAAGGGAGAACGCAGTTCCGGAAGGAACGAGGCCGTAGCCCGGGGTAGAAAGAGAGTCTTAATCGCCGGCGCGAAAACATTGACAATAATCCGCTTATCGGGAAACCGACATCGAGACGTTCGCAGTGAAACCGGCAGCATCCGCCAGTGAATCAAGAATTCAGGCCGGTCAGTCTTCGCTACCATCAGTGAGCAGCGTCCGCCTAACAGAGGACGACATCGCCAAAATCTTGGCTGATTTTCAGGGCGACGTTTAAGATAAAAGTTGTATAAAAAAAAATGTAATCAATAAATAACCAGTTTGTGTGTTCCTTTTAAATATAATGTGTTTAAATTACCCTCCATTACTATGTAAGTTACGCGAGGACGCATTAGCCAATCTAGGGCCAACAATTCGTTTAAAAGACGCCGGGTCAGCTGGGGCCGCGGCGGCATGCGCACCGGGCGTGCGCAGTCGTCCCTCTTCGAGTGACCACCAGTCGCTACTATCTATCTCACCTAACGCCAACCTTAGGGCGCTCGCGACCCGCGAACACAATGTCAGCGGAACGGTCGTTAACTCCTGCAGGTTGTAACTTTCTTCGGCACGTGTCCTTATTAGAGTTCTAAACGCGGTAAGTTACGTCAGGAACGATGGGAAATTCTCGATAACTTACCGGTAATTTCTCTGGGCTTATTTTTCCTGAGAATTTATGAGAATTAACATTTTTCTTCAAGTAAAACAAATTATACGTTGGAAAGTATTTATAAACCACCTTTTTGATTTTTGGAATTCAGTCCCAACACTTTTGGAAGTTGGTAGCCGAGTGCTATGGTTTGTTGGTAGTCGTGAGTAATAGAAGTTTAAACTCACCGCGTTGTCTACGTTTCACAACCCCACAGTAAAAGTTTTAACGGCATTTTTTATCACATATTTTATGAACTTCTAAAAATGCCAAAACCAAAAGGTTTTGTATGGAAATTTTACAAAGAAATAAATAAAGACAACAAAATTTATTTTAAATGTCAGTATTGCGGAGTGATTTACACGAAAAATGCAACTCAACAAAAGAGGCATTTAAAAGAGTATTGTTTGAAATGCCCTCAAACTGTTAAGGACCTGTTAAGGAAGGAAAAAGGTGAACCTTTGTTGGACATTGATGACGAATGGAATGGTAATTATTTATTTTATACCATTTCTTGTAGTGTCTTTTAGGTTAGTTGTAGCTATTAAGACTGGCAAAATCGTCAAAGTTTTGTATATTCATGATCAATTTGGTAAGCTAATTTTATAACTTATTTTCACGTAATATGAAACATTTAATTTGATATGTTTTAATCGTCTAAGTTTGTCGAACTCAGAGGAGTGCTAATTTTACGTACTGTAATTTGTAATTAAGGTTTAACATGTCAATTCAATTTTTCGTTGTAATTTAAATCTAAAAAATGTTTACAAAAAGATCGAAAGTAGATTTAACTAGTATCGTGATACAAGTGCACTTGAAACATTACACAATTCATAATAACTACATCTGTCGTAGTTTGAACAGAGTGAAAAAGGTTCAACATTTAGAGGCTAATAATAATTATCTGAATTTTAAGGTAATGGATTAGATGTCGATACGGTTCGCTTCAATAAAAAGATTACTGCATCAACGTCAGGTAGTGTAAACAATAATTTGACACCTGCACATGGTCATAATTCCAATACTCAATCTAAAGAATAAAATGGCAATGACTCGACATCTACAATTAAAAAGTCTCAACATCATAAACCCCTGCACGAAAGAAAAGGCACATTTCGAAATGATAAGAGATTTTTTAATTTAAAGACATATATTGATTCTATGAGTCCAAATGATCAAGTACGTACACTTCATAAATTTTGCACACTGATCTTAAAATCGTTTTCTATTGACCTCAAATATAAGTCAAAATGTTAGTTAATTGCAATTGTTTACATTGATTTCTCTTATGTAGGAAAGTTTAGATGAAAAACTCGCTAGAGCAATATTTTCATCTGATTGTGCATTATCAGTGCTTGAAAATCGATACTGGATTGATTTCTTTCAAAAGTTACGACCATCATGGAAACTACCATCTGCTTATAAAATTGGTAATCCTCTTCTAATCGCTGAGCATGACATAATTGAATTAGCAGTTAATGATGCTATTGCAAAATCGGATGCAATCGGAATTCAATGTGATGGTTGGAGCGATATTCGGTAACTCATATAATTGATTTATTTGCAATGAAAAATAATATTTGAAAAGGAAAACCCCAAGACTTAAAATAAGTTATGAAAATAGAAGAAGACTGTTTTTGTAGCCAATCGCTCAATTGTTTAGAATTTATATCACCGTGAATAAATGGAATTACAGTATTAAGTCAGTAAGACTGATAAACGAATTATCAAAGTTTTTAAACTTCTGTGATATTTGTAAGCCATAATAAATATATTATGTTATGTCTAGGTGAAATCTAGTTGTACATTTTTAGTTCAAAGTTATAAACATTAAGTACACCTGTTCAATATATATAAATATATAACTTTCGTCTATATATACGTGCAATTCTATATGTACTCATCCTCTTCTAAGTTTTGTTTAAAACCCATATGAAAATAACAGGGTTGAAATACACACGGTAATTCTTGTAGAATACAACAAGACAAAGCATATGAAACTCCACATACAGTTATATCTGAATATTTTCCTTTGAAAATAAATAAAACTTTATAATTAACATTTTTTTACGATATTTATTACTTTTTAACTGGGCCTTTAAGCGAGGATTGAAAAAAACTGTTACTTATTTGAAGAAACCTAAAATATAAATAAAAGAAACAAATGTTCTCATAAATTCTCAATATTCTCGGTAACTGACCGTATCTTTCAAAGTTACCTTCTCCGATTTTATATTACCGAGAATTTTCGAACTCTAGTCCTTATACATATTGGGGTGTAACGCTTTATGCACTACCGCCATCTTCGGTTGGAGTAAATCCTCTTTGCGAACCAAAATATTTGGCGGGCTATTCAAATTCATTAATTAAAGGAAGAGATATTTTCGGGATTTAAAAAGTACTTGCAATGATCAAAACAGACGTTGCTTAGACTGACACACAAATGCAAGAAAACAGTATATTAAACATAAAAGAAGTAACAAAAGTATCAGTAGCGCAACGCCTGTTTTAAATCACTGTAAGAACTGAAATAATTACATTAAACATTAGTCAAAAAGTAACATATTTATTAAGATAAAAATATTAATTATTATGAATGTATAAATATACAAATTCTATNAGAGAGGTCCCGATCTCAATGATTTCCCGTAGCCCACCTGTCCCTACGCAGCATTAAAAGGACATGTAGGATTTTTCCTGGGGTAGTGACCAGTAGCATCGAACTCTAAGAGGTAATCGGAGGACCTCCTTCGTCTCATATATTCTAAATAAGGGGTGCGGGGGACCAGGTCCATCCTCCGATCGACCTAATTCCCCGTAACGTGAGGGGGCATCGAGCCCACCACGTTACAATATAATTATATAACTTTCGTTTATATATACGTGCAATTCTCTATGTAATCATCCTCTTCTACGTTTTGTTTAAAACCCATATGAAAATAACAGGGTTGAAATACACACGTTAATTCTCGTAGAATACGACAAGACAAAGCACATGAAACTCCACATACAGTTATACCTGAATATTTTCCTTTGGAAATAAATAAAACTTTATAATTAACATTTTTTAACGATATTTATTACTTTTTAACTGGGCCTTTAAGCGATGGCTGAAATAAACTGTTACTTATTTGAAGAAACCTAAAATATAAATAAAAGAAACAAATGTTCTCATAAATTCTCAATATTCTCGGTAACTGACCGTACCTTTCAAAGTTACCTTCTCCGACTTTATATTACCGAGAATTTTCGAACTCTAGCCCCAAGGCAGCACTTTTTCTGCGGCGCCATCTGGCACAGTTATCCACAACTAATTTTTTACTCTAAGAGCAATTACAGAGCACGTGTTATCCACGAAATAAGCGTGCGTTCTTCAGAAATCGTTTATAAAAGTATTTTCAATATTTTCCCATCTGACTCCGTAAAATTATACGACTGTGTTGTTCTAAATTGTCCAGGCTCGGTCCTGAAACTCTTCATTTTTGATTCTAGGCCTTCAAAAGTCGTGAAAATATCGAAAATATGCCACGTTGGTTCTAGTCTATGATAAGTTAATACATTTTTTTATGAAAAATGAAATTTCGCGAGTTTCAGGACCATCGTTAGGGCCTCCATATTCATGTACTAAAATTTGAAACGATTCGGTTCACCCAGTTCGGAGAAAACTTTTATAAACGATTTAACCCCTCAGACACGCCTTTCATATCCCCTTAACTACGACTGTTAAATTTTCTCAGTTTGAAAATGAATTTGACTAAAACTCAGCCGAGTTTAATGGTTTAGTAAATGTATATTATTTTATTGTAGTATAATATCAATTTTGTAATCGGTTCTTATTATGTTTACAGGTATCGGAGTGGGCATGACAAGAGATTGCAGCACTTTGATGGTAGCGCAGTATTTTAAAAGAAGACGAGAGTTGGTGGAAATTTTCATTGTCTCCGGCAGTGGCTTGGGCATAGCCGTTATGTCTGCTTTTATCAAGGGAGCTATCAGGTGACAGCAACAACCCTTTAAAGTTAATCTACCATTACATTCTATAGTCTAATTAATCAATATTATGAATTTTACATATGAATTAATTTGGAAGACGAAAGTTTTGGTACGATTTGTTCACCGTACTTAACTGTAAGAAATCTTGGTTGTGTTTCAATGGTTACTGGTGCAATAATGTCTATTATTATGATCGAGTCAGATAGTATTCGTATCAGATATAAAGCCAGATGTATTAAGAGATTCGGTCGAGTCCCGCGGCAAGTACGAGGTACACCTCCAGATGAGATCATGTACGACGGTATAGGCGCGCGGCCGACCGTAGTCTCTTTACACTGGCCAACTTCGCCGATATAAGCATGCATTGGACGGCCGAATACGGCGGCTCGACTGCCGCGACTATTGTACAATCAATATCTCTTCATATTTTCTTTAACCCCTTAACTTGTGCGCTCGAGTTAATTCGAGCGCGCTAAACAGGCCAAACTGTGCACACTCGAGATAATTCGAGCAGCGTTGTATTTTATGCTACTATAATTTTTCACACTCGAATATAATCGAGAATTTTATTTTTTTGCCAAGTCAATGTTCTAGTGCTTTTTCACATAAAAAAAAATGATTTTTTTGGCCGGTTTTTTTTCAAAAATCTGTGCGTTAAGGGGTTAATATAAAGATTCAACTGAAGGTTATCAATCAGAAAATGATAACGATTGCATTCAAATCAATTTTAAACGTCCTAAGTCAGTTACCGAAAGGAATAGCTAATATTAACAAGGACACAACATAGGACAAGACGTTTAGTTCCGTCGTTATCTTCGAACCACCTCCGTGAATTTTTCCTGATAGATGGCGCCAGTAGTGGCACCGGTGTAGGATATGTTGGGGCATAGGGGCCCCGAGACGGTCTACTCCGTCATAAATGGTCGATTATGAGGGCCGGGATGATGCAAATGAACGCCTTGTTAGTAGTGGAAAGTGTCTTTATTTCGCCGGCGAGTAGTCGCTCGCCCGGCTGTTGCCAAGGGACTGCCTCGAGCGTTCGTCTCGAGTCTTCCCACCACGAGTCTCCCTACACCGGTATGATTTTCTTTTTCACTTCTTTCACCGCGGATGGCGACACCTCGTTCCAAACAGTTTTCAAACGATTTCATCAGCTGATTTAGGTTCTGTCATTGTTATACGGGTCATATGCAAATAATAGGGTTAGACGTCCGGATTGACCAATTGGTGAATTGGAGATTGTTTCTGGTGCGTTGCGGCCAGAAATAAATACATTTACAAATAGTTTTATTGTGAAAATAGGGTCGGAACAATAATTCGTATTATGTTAATTAAATTAATGTTCTAACGGTATCGTAATATTGTAATGATCTAATGAGATAGAGGTTAAGATCTATGCTGTTACTTTCCAGGTAAAACATTTTACGACTGAGAAAATTAAGAATCCCGTTTAACAATTTGACAAAATGTTATCTATGGTTAATCATGATGATATAATAAAATGTTGACATGAATATTCAAGCCGTAAGTAGTTAAAAGTCTCGTTCTAATTAGAAACAGATAGTCGATAGATGTTAGCTGAATGTCAATCATGTATCGAATATTGAATATTGATAATAGTGAAAAAATAGTTATGCTAAATTCAATTTATTTACACATTTACGAATGCCTCTACATTTCAGTCCGAAGATTCAAGACCGCACGTAGAGGAGCAACTGGTGGCAGGGTTTCAAAGGAAAATGTTCTTAATGTTCATTGAATTTGTGGAATGAAATACATAACAGAAATTAAACAGGTTCGAGGCATTTGTCTATTATTTACCTTTATCAATGAAAGTTATGTAAGATTTTCTGTTGACATTGTTCAGAAGGGTTGTAATCTTTACACGATCGATTTAGCTCATACAGTACCTTCTGTATCCGCCATAGACTCTGGTGTATTACGTTGCTCTTCTTACAGTTACCAAAACTAAAATAATGTGCAGGAACATCATGCATTCGGCAACACATTCAGGGACAGAAGACATTAGAGAGTGTTTGAGTGTTCAATAAATGTCTGCGGTGTTTAAAGAGTGAACCAGTGTAATATCAGAAACCTGAAATTATATATATTGTGACGTGTCGGAGGTACGCGACGCGACACCTATGAAAGACAAGTCGAATCTTGTCCCCGCGATGGATAGTAAACGCGATAACTAGTTCGCAGGGAATAGCAAAACTACCGCTTGCTCGGCGCGTGGCGAGAGAGCCTCGCGCGCACACAACACGGGCAAAGTCACGAGGTCGCGAAATGAAACACCGCTCGCTCAGCTGATCGAGGCCGAAATTCCGAATCGATTCCGTGCTTCGATATCTCGAACGCTCCGAGATTCTTAAACAACTTTGACTGATGATTCTCTAACTGTTTTTACTTTGTTGTAATGGATTTAATTTTGATAGGAATTGAACTCTCAGCTTGACGATTTATCTCACTAAAGTACGCCAACTGCTCATCATCGAATCCGGATAAAAAGAATTCAAGGTGTGGGTACAATTGGGTTGGTTTCCTAAGTATTTCGGAATCCTATTACTTTGGTTAATTTCTGATTTCAGACAATTCTCGAATTTGACTTGAATTAATTTGTTTGGATCCCTGGAGTACTGCTCTACAGGTATTAGTGTCAATTCTAACTTAGATTATCCAGCTTCGGATATCCACTGGTTTTAGGGTTTTGAGGTTTGATAGGATATTTTGTGGTAGGTTCTTTTTGCACTTTTTCGTGCTCTGATTCTTCTAATCTATTGTAAAAGTTCTGGTAGATCGAAGGCAATCTTAATGATAGAGTCCGAGCTGTCTTTCACAATTCAAAATAGTGTTAGTTCCTGCTTCAGAGCTGTCGCATTGACAAGGCTGAAGGTACGGATCTACACTTCCTTTTCCATTCTTTTTATGTGAACCTGCTTCGATTGACTTCTGTCAATCGAAGGTATGGCTCCTTTTCTTTCTCTTTTCTTTTTCTTTTCACGCTCTAATGTTCGTGTTTTTGGAAGATGCTACCATAGCACAGTTTCAGGATCGGGTTCAAAAGGATTTAGACTTACAATTCGGGATGCGACGGCTTACTCAATGGCAGAGATCGCTGGGATTGGGATTTAATTTGGAATGCTTCCTCTGTAACTTTTATTTCATAAACGTTTCTGAATTCCGGTTGACTCCGGTTCTTCTCCTGCCTATTCTAACTTTCTAAATCTATGTCCAATTGGGACCTGAATTTATTCTACTTCTAATGAGATTGGGTGATTATCCCCATCGATATCCAAATCTAATCTATCTTTTAGAATTTGACTCGAGGTCTCCTGGAGTCTCGCGGCCTCTTCCTACTCCTCGGTTCCTTCCTACTTCTCGGCTACTTCGCACCGCCTAATTCTGCGGGTGGTGCGCAAGCGTCGATTGCCGCCGATTTCGGTCTCGCGCAGGCGCTCCCTAATCGCTCCGTTATAATATATATATATATATATTGTGACGTGGCATTTCCGTGGTGAGAACGCCGTCACAAAACGGCACTAAGCTTTGCCCTTCTGCACCGGCCAACAGGAGCCGGGGGGCCGGGCTGCGGCGAGTGGAGGGGTCGGAGGTTGTGGGGGCGGTTGGCCCTATGTTCTTCTTTCATTTCTGTAAGGGCCATTTGTCTTTGGGGCTATGAGTCCCTTTTATTATCGTGAACAGAGCGCGCGAACTCGAGACAGCGTAAAAGGGATATAGAGACCGAATATCCCCTCTTTTAGTCACCTTATATTTAATAGAGTTATGATTAAGGGGAATTAGTCGACCCGATGTATCCTCTCCTTACCTCCTGCCGAAATGTGGCATGTAAATTATTTTATCCGGAGTGTCGGATTCGACTAACTCCTCTCTCTCTCTCTTCCTCCAGTGGCGTACCTGGAAGGAAGTAGGGACCGATCGATTCGGTAATTTTCCTTTTTACATCCCTTGGGCTATAAGCCCTATTAAGCCGAGAAGGCATAATATTTTAAATTCGATCCGCCATCAACCGGGAATAGCGGTTGCTAGGCCGCGTACGCTTGCGATAGCTAGAAGCGCGACGGCCCGGCTCCGCGCGCGCGACGCTCGACCTCCGAGGGACGACCCACAACACGACGTCAGGGCCGTCGGAATATCGACAGGAGGAAGCGTCGACGGGGCACCACCGGGGCAACATCCCGAGCACCACCGAAGGCCGAATTTCCGCCACCCAGGGCGACACCGGTCTCTCTCACCTCGGGCCACCTGAACCGCGCAGGGGTCGGACCTGCAGAGGCCGCCGGATGCCGGACCCGTGGGGGCAGGGCCTCAGTTCGTCCTAGCGGCGTGAGGAGACCCGCCCGCGGGGAGGGTGCCGACTTCCCGGCCAAGCGCCGGACCGGCGGGCAGGAGCCCACCTGCGAGGCCCCGACCATCGCCGACACCCTCGAGGAGGCGTCTCTGTGTCTCTGAGGAGCCCGTCCGCGGCCATGCATTGGTGCGGCGGACGGGCCAAAAAGACCCACGAGAATGGAGATTAAGTAACGCCTCGGGGACCACCGAGGACATCCAGGGCGTTCTCCTCGAGGGAGGTACACCTGGGGCCACGGCTCCGATCGAGCCCCAGGTCAACCGGGACCAGACCAGGACGAGGGACGCCTCGGGAAGAAACAGCATCGGGCCCGAGGGAGAGGAGGCCCTCACCGGTGCCGTCCCTGATCCTCGAGCGCGGCGCGAGCCGGCAGCCCGCCGGCCCCCGGGGACCCCCCGTCCCGGGAGCGCGCCGGCCGAGGATCCCCACCGGGGAACCAAAAATCGCGGAATTAGGCCAACGGGGGAAAAATTAGGCCAATGGGACTCCGAAGACGTCACGGGGCCATGGAGGGGGAACCCGAACAAAACGGGACGCCGGACGCGGCCCGCTCTTCCTGGTTCCCGAAATTTCGGCTGCAACGGACCTCAACGACTCTACCGCCACCGCCTCTCGCCGCAGCCCACGCAGACCGCCGAGTAGGCAGCCGGGGGACCGTCGCCAAGCCGGAGCCGGTAGGCCCCAGGGCCCAGAAGGTAACCGGGGCCCGGGGCCCACCGCGCGCGTAGCCTCCTCCTCCCCCGCCGTGAAAGAGTTAGGCCGGTAGTGCGCGTTCCCCTAGAGGAGGTCGGTCGTCGCACGGGGCGACGAACGGCCGCACCAGGTCGCGGTCGCGCGGGGCGACCACGGGAATAGAGTCGCGGGGAGGACGGGGAGCGGGTGGGTCGACCGGGGAAACCGGGACCTTTGCCCGGGAAGAAAAACTTGGCCGTTCGGCCGACCGCGCGGCGAGTCCCCACGCGTCGGGAAAATTTATTCCAGAACGGTGTTAAAGACAATGAATGATTAAAAAGTTCCCCAAGAATCAGACTAGGATCCCTTTTGCGGCCCGGATCGAGTGATCCGGACTCCGCACCTCCCGTATAGACTCCGCACCAAATCCTTTTTGTAGGAAATTCCCCGAAGATCTCGAGTTCGCGAGGCCGCGAACCAGGAGGCCACGAGGCGGCCGGAGAGCCGTCCGTGTCACCCGACGCGCACGCGTCTTTCCTTTTAGTTGTCCCTCAGGGCCGAACGGCCCGTTTCCGCATCGCGTAGCGCGGAGCGAGCGCGCCGTGTTGCGAAAAGCGTATGTCCCTGGACTTTTCCTGCTCTATTTCCTTATCCGGCGAAATCGCGACGATTTTCGGCCGAAGCCCCTCTCTTCTTCTAATTTTCTCTCTTTTTCGCCCCTCGGCCACGGGTCCTCCTGTCCGAGTTCTAAGCGATTTTCTATAATGATTCCTTTCATTTTGGTTTCTTGGCGAAACCATCTCTGTAAAAAGTTCTATCCCTCCGGTCTAAACTTTAGTCGGAGACCATTTCGGAAATATTACGATATTTCCCCAAGATCCCGTTTAATCTCTCTCACTTTGCAGGACGACTCTGAAATTTCTAAGTTCCTCGGGACCGTCCTGATTTCTTATTTCACGCACGACTTAAAATGCGATAGTCCCTTCGAGCAAATTTCCTAAGTTCCTCTCTTGCCGGCATGGTATGTTTCCTTCCCTTTTAAGAGATCGGAAAACCGATCATTCCTAGTTCCATTTAACGATCATCCCTCGTGCAATTATTTGCAGTTCAAGTTCCCTTTCTTCGAATTAATGAATATTTTGAAATACCTCCGCGTTTCACTTCGAACCAGTTCGGTTCGCGTCTATTTTACAATAATATCCCTCGACTTCCTACCTCCATTTTTGTTATCGTCATTTTATAGTATCGTACCTCGCAGATAGAGTTTCCTGTCCCGGCTATCTCCTTTTTAAAGTGCCTACGGACCGATCAGCTGACGCCCCGCTTAGGCAATTATTCTAAGTCCTTCGCGCGATCTATCTCCTTTAAGCTCGCGACTCGTCGAAAATCAAAGTTCCGATCCCGTCTTCCCGTCGGAAGAAAGTCCGCGATCGAATATAATATTTTCCGGAACCGACGAGGTCCTTCGTTAATTCTCCGATTTATTTGTTGCAAATACCTTAATTATTTTTCGGCAACCGTTGGGACTTTAGTAGTTTAAACACCTCGACGGTGCCTGGAATTATAGCTGTCATTTCATATAGGAGGCGGGCGTCCCTATTTTCCTTATTCTCTATCTCCCTTACTTTTTCCTTAATATTGCGGTGTATTATAATTCTTTTTGGATCTCGCGAAATTATTGTAACTTAATTAATTTCTTGTCGACGCGCATGCGGCGCGCGAACCTTAATTTTCCGAACTTATGTCGGGTTCACGCCCTTTCGGCGATTTGTTAAATTTATTTTCCGGAGAACCCATTTTCAAAAAAGTCAGTTCTGAATTCCCTGTCTCGCTAACTAACTGTCGGGTTTTAGCCATTCGGCTCCTTGTTAAAGTCACTTCTGTTAATTCCTTTTGGCAAACGCAAGTTAACTCGGGTGAATAAAACGTATTGTGATTTGACCCTTTAATTTGGCAGCTTATTTTATTTATTCAAACAGGCAAACCTTTTCCCCAAAATCTCTAAAAGAAATCGGGTCCCTTCCGGACAATTTGAATTACGGGAGTTAAGCGCCCTTACCTCGCCCCTCTCCGCGGCCATTTCGGTGGCCCTTCGCTCTGGCCGCGAAGCCCTTAGGAGGAGCCACACTGATTGGGAAAGTCTTCTCCGAGGGCGGGCCTCGGAGAAGCCGGGGCCAAACCCTTCGCCCTCGCCTTCCGGCTCCGTTCTCGCGGGGAGAGCCTGAGCCCTAGGGAAGGGCGGCCGAAGGGCCCCCGAGATTTGGTGTCCTAGGACGCCTAGCGCCCAACCGGAATCGGGTTAGCGTGTGTGCTCAGGGGTGGGTGCGAGCTAGGGCAGAGGATAGGGACATTGGGACGTAGGGCCCTTTGGGACCCAAAGGTATCCCCCTGAACGGGACCAACATTTGAAACCACGTTGCAACATATATATGTATATGTATATAATGTTTGTTAATATTAACACAATCGCGACCGCTGACGTGAATTCACGTCTTTTCAAGTTCTATTCCTGGTTACCGCTTGCGTGAATTCACGTCATTTTAAATTCTATTCCTGATTGCCGCTGCCGTGAATCACGTCCATGACGATACACGATACAAGTTTGCGGCAACCAGTTTCAGAATTTCATTATTTTCGCCGGTATTCCGTATTTGAAAAGGAAAAAATTTGCCGGTCGCGAATGCGTTAAGAAGATGTAACTGATTTGCCGTTAAAATACTTTCAAAATATAAGCAAAGTGCTAGTAAAACTTATCAAAAATTAGACGTTATTACAGGTAAAGTTCTATAAACATCTCAATCAATAATAGAACAGTCCGAATTCATTCGAACTCCGTATAAGCCTGAATAAGCTGCCAAGCACGTGGTGTCCCCGTATGCTGTTTTAATTTTGGTAGCTGAAAGAAGAGCAAAGTTGGACACTATGTAAGGTTTCATACCTGATATAAAAATTTCTGTACAAGTTGGATCGTTCGATTTCAGTTTTTCAGCCTTCTAATCTATGTCAATAGAATATGTATTTTTACATATATGTATTTGTTCATGAGAAAAAATTAAAGCTCATTCACCTAAAAACCACGAACCTGTTGAATCTTTTTTCTATTTTATTCTACCAGGTCAGCGAACATTAAAAAGGATTAAACACCTTTCCATCGAAAACTTTACTACTAGGTGCTACTTTATGTGTGATGTCGAATCTTTGGGTTGAAATCGGAAGGCATCGATGAATATACTAATAAATTGAAAACTATAAGTTTGCAAGGTAACTCAGTCAACAATTTATAATCGATACATGATTGACATTGAGTCAACATTGATCGACTATCCTTCTCCGATCAGAACTAGACTTTTAAGTACGTATAGCATGTGTGTTCAGTTCAACATTTTATAACAATTCCACAAATAACAGTTTGTTGAACATTTGGAAAAGAGATTTTCTTAATTCAAGTGAAGTCTCACCTGAAAAGTGACAGCTTAAATTTTACCTTCTATCCCATTATGACATTTATTTAACGAAGTATTAAATACATGTTGTTCTGACCATTTATAGCACGGAAATATTTTTTTAATTGTGAGCGTAACATCGGAACTAATCACGAGTGGACCACTATCTTAACCTTGGACGTCTGCTAGTGGAGGAATACTCATACGACTTATTATCACTATTTTAGTGCTCGCCAAATAAAATGTTGTTTTCAAATTGAGCTTCTAATTTTATTTATATGGTTAGATTTAGTTCATATATTTTTTTAATTTTATTAGATGAAGTAGAAAACTGGACATTTTCCCAGACATTATTCCGAGGCAAAACAAATTTTTTGGAATGGATGTACTTGTACTATGTGGGGGCAAAATATACTATGACATTTGGGAAAAATAACTGATTAGAGTTTTAATAGTATAAAAGTACTATTGTATTTGGCAAAGATAATTGATTTCCATTGTTGAGCTATTTTTGTAATTGAAGTCGGAAATAAAAATGTATTGGCAAAGTTTTTTTTACACCGAAGGTGTTTTTTGAAGAGATCAGATATACAGGAAAATCAAGATAGACAAAATCAATACAAATTACATGAAACATGTGTCATGAAAATAAGGGTGTCACAGCCAAATTCGCAATAAATTATGACGCAAATTCACAAATACAAAGACAAATTTGTCGACCGGAAATATTGTATAAAATAGAGATTCTCAAAAGTTACGCCAGAAATTTTAAAGGGCGCTCGACCTATAAGATTACGCGGAGAAAGAATGAACGGGGACTTACGCCCTGCGAACTCTGAATACGACGCGGGCGACCACGCTGTCGCCGCGCGGCTTCTTCGCCTCCAACCGCGGGGAACTCGAAACAAAGGTCAGAAAAATATATCGCGACCCAACTTAAAAATGACTCGACAATTTATCCGAACTCAGAGATCCGCAGAAAATTACTTGACACGCACGCGAACTCAGATAAGGGCGGACAGGTTACTTCCGACTAAAAAAGCAAAGACAATAAAGGGAACAACTTCTCGATAATTAGAAAACGCGAGAACAAAAGGGCTTTATTTCTCACAATTCCTATAGTGGCGGACAATTCGGGAACGATTTAGGCTCTAGCCCGGGGAGCCTTCACTCTACTAGAAACTCTAATAGCGACCGGGACTTTCCTTTTTCTCTTTTGCTTTCACCCGACGGATTCTCAACCCCCCAAAAACGCGATTTGGTTGCTCGCCCGCGCGGGACGCAGAGAGGCTGCCCTCGCGGCTATCAATCCGGCCGCCGGCACGAGACTTATGCCCGATTTCCTAAAAAGCTGCTCGCCCGCACGATTCTTTCCTTTCGCCTACACGAGACTTACTCTACACGATCCTCCGGGCGCGAACTAAAGTCGCTTAATAACCCGGGCTATTACTTTATCCGCAAAACAGAGAATCCGCGACAGAAAAAAGAAAGGAAAGCTTTTTACCCGAAACTAATTCGCGACCGACGCCAGAAAATCAGAAAATTCGCGAGGGACTCTAATTCACAAAAATGGGCTCCCCGCGCACTTAGAAAACGGGCACTTACTTTAAATCGGCCTTTTTGCCGCCGTTCGCCGGCTACCTCGGTGCCTCCACCTCGCTCCTCCCAGGGATGGTGGTTCGGGGCTGCGACGTGATCCTCCTCAGGTCGTCCAGAAAAAGTGCAGAAAAGGTAGACGGTCCGTGGACGAAGAAGGTCGGAGTGCTCAGTGTCCGGCTGGTCATAGGGTTCCGGGCGATCACTCCAGAATCCCTAATCCCGATCGATGATTGGTCTAGGCGCTCCGCTGTGGTCGAAATCTCCAAAATCGTCACGCACCGCGCTGCGCTAATTGGCGCTTGATGGATGGCGCGTGCGGGGTGGGGTGGTGGTGGCAGGGACGGCGGGGCGTGCGGTGCGCGCGCCTCTCGCGCGCTACGCGTTCCTAGAGGCAGGCCCGTCTTTGATGGTGGGTCCGTCGGGGCCCTTGGCGCGTCGCTCTCTCCATAAGCGGCCGCCTGGAATTTTCTTCCGGGGTTCCCCGGTCTACCCGGGCAGATCTCAGCAAGCCCGGGTCTCTCGGCGACGACCGGTCGGGCTCCTTGCCCGGAAGTCCTGCGTCCTGGGCGCCGGGCAATTAAGGGCCCGGCCCTTTGTGTCCGCCCCCTGTCGCCGTAACTTGGCCGCGAGCGGGCGTTTCTAGGACGCGGCATCCGTCCGCTGCCGTGTCGATCGGGACCAGGGAAAATCACCAGGCCCCGTCCCCCGGCCCGGCTCCTGTCCGGGTAGTCCTGTGTCTCCTGCGGGCGGCCCACCTTTAGCCGCCAGGGCTAACCAAGGGCCCGCCCCCGCAGGCAGGGCCGCCAGGGTGGCGAAGACGGGGTCGGCCGGTTCCCCTCATAGGGCCCGACGTTCGGTCCTGTCCTCTTCGGTTCGATACCCCCTGCGCCGGCGTCGTCTTCTTCCTCGACGCGGCTCTCGTAGCGGCGAGCGACGACAAAGCCGCGACCTCTACGAGGTCGACGGCAATATTCGAGATCACAGGCAGGCAAGACAGATTCCAGGCAATATTCGAGATCACATAATTAATATTTGATTTGACTCTAGAAACCGAAAATTATTCTTCAGAAAGGGTGAAAATGCGTATCCCGAGCGGCGCCTCTCGGGGATTCGCAATCGCAAACACAAGAGCTGTAAAAAAGGTTAAACAATTTATATTGTTAAACGGTCGGCGCAACGTTTCCCCGCAAATCGGGGACCGTCGGACCAGAAATTGCTCCAAAGTCTCGAAGAAGGGCTAAATAGCCCTCAGCCAAACATGTGACCGGGTGGCCAAAAATCCACACGTCACAATATATACATGTCCTTATTTTTGGCCAGAGATTGGCAATATAAATGATATTGATTAAACCAAATTTTAGTTAAACTTATTACTGTGGTGTTTTAATATACGAAACGTGTCGCGTAATCCATAGGCCTACGGTAGCTCAGTGGTCAGTTCGGGTTCGAATCCCGGTCACCACTATGTGGGGATTTTTTCAATGTCAGATGGTTGTATATCTCGAAGATTTCAGGTCCCTGAACAGATCGTGGTAAATTGTTTCTAAAAAAAAATGCATTTAGTGCAAAATAAATAATACTTTTTTAAATTATTCCACTTACATTTGGAATACGTCTTGTATATGTATAAAATACGTATAATATTATACGTGAATAGATATCTTATATGCGTCTACTATACGTAATACGTCTACCATATATCTTGTTTACATATAATATACATACTTTATCCATATGGAATGTATATTCAATAAAAGGGGAATGTTCAAAAATACATATACTATACGTTGACGGCGCGGACATTTGTACATGTCCCAGCACGTTCCGTATACTTTTGTATACATCTATTACACATCTGAATGTTTTAGCCAGCTATCCTATACACGTATACTATGTCTAGTTGTCCGTGTGGGTAGGAATTAAATAATTGTAGGGAATTGTAGGTAAGGAGCAGTGACTCTAAGATAAAGAATAAAAGGTATAGGAATTACAGAATCAAGAGACTAAAGGGATAAAGTACACTCGCCAGTTGGGATTAAACAGAGAATCAAAGCGATCGCGCTACTGGAAGCACGCGAGATAAATATTATAAAGTTTTGTCGTCGGGGAATTATAATCGGCTCATCGGACAAAAGTACTTAATGGGTTCAGAGAAAATTAAAGCGTGTTCGAAAAAGTACACGGTATCCGGAAGACTAATCCGGAAGGCTGAACGCGCAAGGAACTCTAGTTAAACGGAACGCATTGAGACTTTAAATTTGATAATTCGCAATCTTGAAGGATATAGACCGCGCGAAGGACTTAGAGCAATTTCAAGAAAGGAATATGATTCGGACTCTCTGTAAGAACTTCAACAAAAGACAGTCCTGAAATGATGGCTTACAATAAAGTAATAAAAACGAGATAATGAATCGAGGAACATTACTGCAAAATATACGCGAACCGAACTTGCTCCCAGTGGAACACAAAAGGGATTTAAAGATAATAATTAATCTGAAAAGGAATTAAATCGCAACTATTTGCGAGAGGAACGAACTTGAAATTGAAACGCGGAACGGACGGATCTTGGATTTTCGCAAAGGGAATGGAAAATAGAATACAGGCGAGAGAGGAACGTACAAAGAATACGTCGAAGGCACTATCGAACTTTAAAACGTAACAAGGATCCGACTTAAATTCTTTGACGCGGAAGAGGCACAATTATGTCAGGACTTAGAATTTCTGGGCCATTCTAATAAAGAGAAATACGGGAGACTATCGGTGGGAAATATCACAAAATTTTCCAAACGTCCTAGGGAAAATCTTAGACCAGAAAGATAAGATTAGTACGGGAAAGCACCTCGTTAAAAGATTATCAAAGGTGATCGCTCAGGAATCAGCATTGCCGCAAATTTTAAGTTGCAAAGATGCGGAAATGGAGGAAGTCCTTGAAATTATGATCTATGGTCGAAAGTTATCGCGTTTTTGTCGGACAAGAAAATGGAGAAGCTTTAACGCGGAAACTCGAGAAACATGCGGATATCGCACCGCGGCGCTCGCTCCATGCTATGCGTTGCGGACACGGTCCGTTCAGTCCCGAGGGAAACAGGAAATTGAACGTAACAGTTGACACGAACGGCCCTCTGGCCGCCTCGCAGCTTCCTCGCCCGTTACTCCACGAACTCGAAATTTCATTTCTTTGCTAGCTATTTAGGTCGCCTAAGAGATCTCTAAAGGGAATCGGAGGGTTACGCTCGTCCCGGATTACACAATCCGGACCACACAAGGGAACTCTAACTACGAGGACACTTTAATCATCTAAACAATCCTGAAATTCAAATTTACGCCGCGCCGCGCCGTCGCCGAAATGGGCCAAATTTTGGGGAACGGTTTCGGTTCCCCGGTTCCCACACCTCCACCCTGTCCTCTCTCGACTCGCCACCCCGGCGGTCCGCCCTCGTAGGCCCTTGACCGAGAACGAAAGGAAGAAATGGGATGGTCACCCCACGTGACCCTACCTCCCCAAGGAATCACCCGGGCGGCCGCCCCGCGCGGCCGCGAACTGGTGCGGCCAGTAGTCGCCCAGCGCGACTATCTTGACCCCTGTGGATTAAATAGAAGATAGAGAGACCGAAAAAGAAGCTAAGACCCGGAGGTAGTAGACGCGACTCTACAGGAGGGAAGAGGGAGACTATCTGCGCTGTAGGCCAGGGCCCCGATTACCTTACAGGCTCTTAGGGCTTATCGGCCCTGGCTCGGCTCGGCAATCCTCCACGGCCGGTGATACGCCAACAAATATCTAGGCACGTGATTAATTTCGGAATCAGGCGAAGGAGAGCGGACCGCGGTCCGCGACCGCTTTTGTAGTGTCCATCCTCCTTAGGTTCTGAAAACTTCCTTGATGTCCTATTGGCCCAATTTGGATATCTGTGGCCCAATTAGCAGTACGGGTACTCGGACAATGGTCCTCGGTCGGCGCGCTCCCAGGATGGGACGCCGCCGGGAGCCGGGGCGGGCCGACTCGCGCCGCGCGCGAGGACCAGGTCTGGCACACTCCATCGCCCGTGAGGGGGTGCATCGGGGCTCCCCCCTTGCGGGTACATGGGTCGCGTGAGAGGCGGAAGGGGAGGCGGTTTCTCTGCTCCCGCGCAACATGTGCAGAGTTGCCCTTGGGGATGGTTCCGCGTACGGATGGTGGATGGAGCGTACAACTCTCCACAACTGGCCGTTAGGGAGACTTCGCCTCTAGGCGTAGCCGACCTTGGCCGATATGAAATTTGTCCTGGTCGGGGTGTTGGTCCCGGGTAACCTGGGGCTCGATTGGGGCCTTGGCCCCAGACGTCCCTCCGCCGAGGAGTCGCCCTGTATGTCCTAGGTCGTCCCCGAGGCGCCGCTTGGCCTTCGTCATCGCGGTTCTTTTTGGCCCGCCCGCCGCACCAATCAATGGCCGCGGACGGGCTCCTCGGAGACACAGAGACGCCTCCTCGATGATGTCGGCGATGTCTGGGATGTCGCAGATGGGCTCCTGCCCGCCGGTCCGGCTCGTCGCCGGGAAGTCGGAGCCCTCCCCGCGGGCTGACCTCCTCATGCCGTCAGGGCGAATTAAGGTCCTGTCCCCGCGGGTCCGGCATCCGGCGGCCTCTGCAGGTCCGATCCCTGCGTAGTTCCTAGGGCCCAAGGGTGAGCAAGTGCCACCCTTGGTAGTGGAAGTTGTTCTCCGACGATGTACCCTAGGTGTTCCTCGTAGGTGCCCCGCTGTCGCTTCTCCTGCAGATGTCTAGACGTCCCTGGACGTTTGTTTGCGGTCGTCCCGCGGCGGTTGAACGTTGCGCGCACCGAGGTGGACCGTCGCGCCTAAAAGGCTAATAAATCCGACGAGGTTCTGATGCACTTAAATATTCCCATTAGGAGAAGAAAATTAAAGTTTCTATGGAAAAGTTATTAACATGGTTTATCGCCAAAGAGACTACGAAAAATTACAATGTTCTTTTCAGCTACTCTAATAAAGAAAGGGGTGAAGTAATCGAACCCGAGGTATTTGACGAAATAATTAAAATGTCTCTTTTCGGCTAAAGGGGAAAAAAAAAAGGTACTCGAGGTGGATTAATTCATCCGAACATTAATTAAACCCCTGTTCCTATCCTATTCTATCCTATGTGGAGTTCTCATCTTAGAGCCGTAACACGATTTCTCGAGTTCGCGTCCCTTAAAGAAAACAAGAGAAACTAAATGAATATAAGATACGATACGGAAATGAATATAATTCATACGGTCGGCGGCCCTCGCCGACCCTGCCCCCTCAGCTCCCACCGTACGAACCAGCGGTTCTCTTGCCGGTTTGCAGTGATAAGACGGCCCGTTGTGTGATGGCATTTTCCCCTTATGAAATGCAACGTCACAGTCCATTAACATCGACAGTTTCCAATTTTCATCAAACTAAATAAATAATTTGAAACTCAACCTAATCATGAAAAAATATATACTGTAATGGTATGCAGTTTTGACCCGTGCTTATGTACCGAAAAACTGCATCCTTCGAGGGTTCGAGCCTCACGACTCCTGAGACCGAAATTAATTAAAATTCTAAGATATAAAAGAAAAAGAGACTGGCGAGAGAGCGAGGAGAGCGTTTCACGAGCGATCAGCTGAGCGTGTTAATATTCCGGATTTCGGGAGGCCTGTCCGCGAGAACCGGTTCGAGCGAGTTTTTCTAACGCTAAGCATTCCCCGGCGCCGTCCGGTTTAGAATAGAATTCGGCGATTTAAATTTCTGAGAAGGTTCCGAATTTTCAGAACCTTTAATTTAAATAGGTGCAGTCCTAATTGGATTAAAGGGGTTTTCCCTGACTCATACGTTTTGTTAATAAAAGGAAAGGAAAAGGAAATGGAAATGATTCTCAGTGAGGACGACTTATTCCATCATCGGTGCGTTCTATTCGTTCATCATAGAATCCACATGGAATATGGAAACATGGGATATAAAGGTTATTCGGATCGGATGGTTTGGGGTAGGATTCAAATCGGACTTAACAACCGTCTCCGCGTCTCTCCGCGTCCCCCTTCCCCACGTGTCAAGTTCTTACCGACGCGTTTGAATTAAAACTTAGTCGTTGGTAGGGTCGAAATACAAAGTTCTTAATATACAACTGGTATGAGAAATTGGGACCTAATTCGGATGTCTGATCAGTCTTATTTGAAATAATGTCCTCTCAATTTGGGATCGCGGACTAAAATCAACCACGGATCCAAGTGTCTTCCGGGGTTAGTTCCACCGGGTTTTAGTATTATTTAAACTATCCAAATTTTCGGTAAAATATGCATCCATTTTCTAATCCCTCTTTTCTGTTCCCGGGCGCGCTCTCGAGAATTCACCGGAATATTACGATCAATATTTGGCGGAATATTCGAGGGCTCACCAAATTTCTGTAAATTGTAGCGAAACTCCGGTCGTTAGGCTGGAGTATAAACACCATCAACCTCACGGGGATCGCGCTGCACGCGCGCGCGAAGACACGGCGCCCCGGGGCGGCGAGTGGCTCCTTTGCATTTCTAATTTTTATGCTAATAAGCGGGTAACAAGCTTTAGCGACACTTTCTTTTTTATTTAAGCCGAATCCGTTTTTCGAGTTTCCCGACTCAGTTTTTTCTCGTTCTATTGTCTCGCCTCCTTGTCTTTCCCGGCGCCGAGTAGCTGTGAATCCTAATTTATCTTTGTCAGATCGCGTTTTATTGCGAACCCGCCGTACTTTTGAATTGTCTCGATTCAGACCTGATTTTCTTTGGGGCGACCTTCCGTCAAACCCCATTTTCTTTTGTAATTCTCTATTATCCACGGCCAAAATTGTTCAATAACTTATTTTTCGAATTCTGTTATTGTTCGAATAAATCTGTGAATTTTCTTGATTTTCGTTTTGATTTCCTGGGCTGATTTCTTCCGATTCTCCCGATTCGAGTTTTCCCGCGATTATTTGGGGTTTTTCTCTATCCCGTAGTCTGGTCTTCGCGCGCCGCTCTCCGAACTCTGGCGCGTGCGCTTTGTGCTAGCCGACCGCTTTGCGATGACCGTCGAGGCTTAGTGATCTTTCGAGCCTAGAATTTTAAGTTCTGCTTGAGAATGTTGAGCTTTTGAGATTGTCGAGAGATAAGATTTTGTTTCTTTGCCCTCCGGGGAGGCCTGGCGCCCAACTTTGTGTCTCGTTCCTGGTGGAAAATTTTTTAGTGGCTCGAATGGGTTCGCTTAAACGATCGGGCGAAAGTGACAAGCAATCGTCCGAGCGCTGCGGGCCTGGAACCGATCCCCTTTTCGCCTTGTTCGTCACAATACAAATATATGTATTGTGATGTGGCATTTTGTTGGGAGAAATGCCGTCACACAATGGATCGTGTTACCGCCGTAAAAACGGCCCCTGAGAACCACTGGCCCGGATGCGGTGGCTGAGGGGGCGGGGACGGTGGGGCCACTGGCCCCCTATATTATATTTATTTCCTCCTCGCCCTTAATATTCACTTATTTTGTTTTGTTTCATTAAAGGGACGTGAACTCGAAAAAGCGTGTTAGCGATCTAGGATGAGAACCCCTTTTTTCCCTTGCCTTGTTTTATTTAATTAATGTTCAGATGAATGATCGTCCTCAAAGAACCTTGTCTTTCTCTTTTGCCGAAAAGAGGCGTTTTAATTAACTAATAAGGTACCTCGAATTCGAATGATTCACCCCTTTTTTTATTATGGAAGCTGAAAGAAAATAAAACATTGTTATTTTTCTATTGTCTCTTGGGTATTAAGCCAGCTTAGAAACTTTTCCATCAAAATTTTAATTTCGTTCGCATAGTGCGATTATTTCAGCGTTCCAAGGTTTCGCCAAATTTTGTAGTCTGTAAGCGCGATGGCTCGGCTCTGCGCGCGCGACGCTCGACCGCCGCGGGACGGCCCCAAAAAAACCACCAGGGCCGTCAATATACCGACCGGAGAAGTGACTGCGGGGCACCCACGAGGGAGACCCAGGGAGGGTCACTGAAGCCAATTAACATCATCAAGGGTGGCACCTGCTTCTCCTCTTGGGCCATCTAGACCACGCAGGGGTCGGACCTGCGGAGGCCACCGGATGCCGAACCCGCGAGGGCAGGGCCTTAGTTGACCCTGGCGGCGTGAGGAGGTCCGTCCGCGGGGAGAGCTCCAACTTCTCAGCCAAGAGCCTGACCGGCGGGCAGGAGCACACCTGCGACATCCCGGACATGGCCGACACCATCCAGGAGGCGTCGCTGTGTCCCCGAGGACCCCGTCCGCGGCCATAGATTGGTGCGGCAGACGGGCCAAAAAGAACCGCGATGACGAAGGCCAAGCGGCGCCTCGGGGACCACCTAGGACATTACAGGGCGACTCCTCGGCGGAAGGACACCTGGGGCCAAGGCCCTGATCGAGCTCCAGGTCAGCCGGGATCGTCATCCAGGACCTTTTTCGTCATCATCGGGATATCCACCGGCTGGCCCGAGGGGGGAGAGGGGGGGAGACCCTCGTAGCTTCCGCCCCTGATCCTCGCGTGCGGCGGGAGCTGGCAGCCCGCCAGTCCCCGGCGACGCCCCATCCCGGGAGCGCGCCGGCCGAGAACCCCCGTCAAAAGCCTCGAAGCCGCTAATTGGGTCACGAAGCGGAAAATTAGTCCAATGGGTCCGCGCGGGATCTACCGGATCAAAAGGAGAGCGAACCCGTGCAAAACGGGCGGCACGTCGCGGTGCATCCTTCTTCGCCCCGAAAATTTGGTTGTAAATAGTGATACGCGTTGGTTACCTCGTTGCCCTCGCCTGTCGCTTCGCCCGAAGTCCGGACTGACAGCATCATCAGCGTCAATGTGGAGTACGAGGACCGTCACGCCGAGCCTGGGCCGGTAAGCCCAAAGAGCCTTTAAGGTAACCGGGGCTCGGGCCCACACCGCGGATAACCTCCCTTCTCCCCCCGTTAGGGTTGCGTCTATCTATTTCGGGCTTTTAGTCTTTCCCTTATTTTTTTCTTTTCCAGGACCAGTTAGTCGCGCTGGGCGACTAACGGCCGCACCTGGCCGCGGTCGCGCGGAGCGACTGCCCGGGTAAATTTTCCGGGAGATAGGGCCACGTCGGCTGGCCTTTTCCCAATTTCCCCTTATCTTTTTTCCGTTCCACTAGTTCAAGGGCCTCATAGGGCCGACCGCCGAAAACTACGTGCTTCGGAGGACGAGAAGAGGGTGTGGGGCCCGGGGAAATCGGGACCTTTCCTAAAAACTTGGCCGATTTCGGCGACCGCGCGGCGAGGTTCCTCAAATTATTAATTTCAGGGTTTTTAATAAAACAGTCTTGTAATAAGTTTTTCTTTTGCGGCCGGATCGAATGATCTGGGGGCATGCGTATCCTTCCGATTTTCGATATTGATCTTCACCTCTAGGCGAGAATCTAGAGTTCGCAGAGCAACGGACGAGAAAGCCGCGAGGCGGCCAGAGGGCCGCCCGTGTCAACCGTTGCGTACGCGCATTTCCTTTCCATTTTCCCTTGGGGCCGTACAGCCCGTATCCACAACGCATAGCGTGTAGCGAGCACCGCATCACGAAATTCGCATGTCCCTTGAATTTTTGTGTCCAATAATTCCTATTTTCTTATCCGGCGAAATCGCGGCGACTTTCGACCGTAGATTACGATTTTAATGATTCCCTCGCTTTTTCGCATCATCGTATATTAAATTTTTCCGCCTTTCCGATTCCGGAGTGAATTTCGTTAATAATTTCTTAACGAGGTGCTTTCCAGTAAAATGTTCTATCCCTCAGGTCTAGAATTTTCCCATAGACCGTTTCGGAAATTGAGTACTACTTCCAGCCTTCCTTTTATTGTATCTTCCCTTTATCAGAACGGTCCAAAAAGTCTAAATGCCTTCGGACCGTCAGTATTCCCTTTCACACGTGCAAGTTAAGGTTCGATAGTGCCTTTAATATATTTTCCGTAAGTTGCTCTCTCGAACCTATTCTATGTTCAATTCCCTTGGCGAACGTCCGAGAACCGACAGTTTCGCGTTTCAACTTAAAGTTAGTTCCTTTCGCGATTATCTGCGATGTAATTCCTTGTCGGATTAATTATTATTTTTAAGTCCCTTTGGCGTTCCATTCAGAACAAGTTCGGTTCGCGTATATTTTACCACAATATTCCTCGCTTCGTTATCTCGTTTTTATTATTTTATTGTAAGCCACCATTTCAGGTCTGCCTTTTATTAAAGTTCCTACGGGGAGTTCGAATCATATTCATTACTTGAATTTGTTCTAAGTCTCTCACGCGAGCTCCTTTGAGATATCTGGTTTCTGATTTCTGGTTTCTGTCTTAATGTCAAATGTTATAAATAATTGCATGTTATGAAAATCAATGACATTTTGAAGAATTACCACGTTGACACGACATGTACGATGAATTGGTCACGATGTAATCCAATAAAGGTAGTCCGGATATACCNAGATATAAAAAAACACGTGTCTCTTAGATTTTTGTGTTCTTCAACGTATATGAAAATCAATAAGATCGGGGTCGGACACTTGGGAATGTTTCCTTGTCAGATGAATAAATCGCATTGTGATTAGCCCCTTTAATTTGAAGTTTCTTTTATTTTATTAACCAAGGCAAACCTTTCCTCTCACTTGGCGGAAGGGAATCGGATCCCTTCCGGGTCAGTTAAAGTCATGGAGATAGGTGCCCTTACCTCGCCCCTCTCCGCAGCCATTTCAATGGGAAAACTACCTGAGCTAACTGGTCCTTCGCCCTGACCGCGAGACAGTTGAGTAGGAGCCACCTCTCGGGAGTTTTCTCCGAGGACGGGCCTCGGAGAAGCCGGGGATAAACCCTTCGCTCTCGCCTTCCGGTTTCGCTCCCACGAGGAGGGTCCTTAGGGAAGGAGGCCGAAGGTTCCTTAAGATTTGGCGTCCTGGGAAGACTGGCGCGCAACTGGTTCTTTAATCAGCGTGTGCGTGCTCAGGGGTGGATGTGAGCCAGGGCGGACGTTAAGAATATTGGGACGTAGGGCCCTTTTGTGAATCTAAGTATCCCTCGGGCGGGATATCCGTCGCAGTATGTATTGTGGCGTAGCAAAATATTTGCCAGTCACAAGGGGGCTTGAGGTCGGAGCGGGGAGGAGTCGCCCTGGCAATCATTAGAATGAAGATAGTTTTGTTAATTGAAAGCAAGCGTGCGGCCACCACGCGCGTTAGAAGTAAAACTTCGCAGATAGAGGGACTATGTAGCTTGTGTACCCTACCAATTTTCTACCGCTCTATCTGCGAAGTTTTACGTCTAACGCATGTGATGGCTACGCGCTATTTTTTTTTATTCTTTTATTTCTTTTGTAATATACAAAGTAATATTTCGTCGGTTCAATGATATTTTTTTCTCGGTGTATATTTCATTTTTTGCTTCTTAGTCATAACAATAAGACCACGTTATATTTCAGAGATATATGAATAAGGGTTTGGGAATATAATGGTAAAGTAGTTCAACTGATATAGGTGCTAAATTACACCACGAGGATTTACAAAAATGTGTACAAACACATGTCAGTTCAATAATTCACTTGAACTCTCACAAGAAAACTCTATGTCGTTTTTAGCGTAACGGAAAATACAGCACTGTGGCGTTGCTTCACTATCGCTTGCCCGAGAGTGGGGAGTGGGGCGCTGCCCCCTTCGCCGCTGCCCCGTTGAATGCCCCCACCGTAGTCGTCGAGTGCCCCACTCCTAAGCGCTACACTTTTCGTTATGCTCTGATGAATCATCGTCTGAACGTACCCTACCGGCTGTAATGAAGTTTCACTTCAATAATTGTGTACAAATTGCGATAAACCTAGCGATGCGAACATGCGAGACGCATCGCCACGTTTCGACGCTCGCATTCTAAGTTTACAGGATCGTGGAAAGCACACGGGACTCCGAATTTTGAGGTCCTGCTACCATCGGCCGGCGGCCGTCCTAATTAAGCGGCCTAGTGACCTACTTTGATTAGGCGAAGATGGCAGGTCGGAGCTGGAAAGGAGTTCCGCGGGGCCTACCAGGGGAACAACGGCGCTGGAAGAAGTTCAGCCGAAACGGCATTGCCAGGGAGACTATCGCACCGGTCGCATTACATCTGACTACCATCCCGTTCAGCGGCAGCGCTTTCCGCCGAGACCAGAGTACCGAAGAGCGCTGTGCCGTCCCGCTTCCGGAAGGGCGTCGTACCGTCCCGTATTTCGAGGGATGACTCAGCGCTGCCGCCTCCCGAAAGGAGTTACTGTCCTCGCTAAGCGAGCGCCATACCGGTGAGCCCGAGCCTGCCGAGGGGTTTTTCGAGGGCGACTTCTCCTCACTTATACCGTTCCCGCACCGAATCCTCAACCTTACCGTACCGTGAAGGGCGTAAGGTCCTCACGGGGTTGAGTAGCTCATTGGATACGTCCCGACCATACCCGACCCGGCCGGACTATCGGGTCGAGTCGGATTGTTTCGACTACCAGGCATCGGAATTCCGAGGTGCGCGTCCGCGCACCTGGCGTTCTAATATAAATAGTAATTCCGGATAAACCGAAAATCGGGCTTGACCCCTTTGTTATGCGAGTTCCAAGACGTATGACGGTTTGACGACGAGGGGATAGGTGTCCCCGTCGCAGTATGCAGGGCGTCACAAAATATATAGTAAACCTCTCAAGAGGTGAACGTGGGCGAAATTTTGAACTAGAAGTGTCTTTTCCATTTTTTGCTCGGAACATTTTTTATCGAGTTATTAGTAAATGTTAACCAACGAGAGGGCGTGCGGCCGAAGTCCGCAGGGGCGCAGCGCGTCGTAGGGCCCCTCGCTCATGCCTCACGTTTCTTCGGAAAATTTTATTTCAATATGTCAAATTATTTAATAAATGAATGAATAAATAAATTAATAAGAATAAAAACAATTACAAATCGATCAAATAATTAATTTAAATATCATTCCTTAACTACATAATTAATCAATAAATCACTGATTGATGGATTAATTGACCATTGAATTAATTATGTCATCCATTTATTCACTGGTTGGTTAATTAATCAATTACTTGCTCAATTGAATATGAAAAATATTTCATTTTTTCAGAAAGCGGTGAGGCGGGTAAAGGGTTTCAAAGCAAATTTATTGTTAAATAAACAATTAATTTTTGCAACAAAAAAAATGTTTCGTTTCCATGTTTTTTCTATGGCCCTGAAAATGGTCGACTGTTATTCAATGATTCTGAAGGAAGCCGATTTCGTCACAGATCTGACAAAAATGACTCCCAGTCGACTGCCAAGGGTGAAAGTAAAACTAAAAGTTAACGTAAACAAAATGCGTGTTAAAGGTATGTCTATAAATAAGGCGGCCATATTAAAATGAAATTTTTCTGAAGGAACTTCAGGCATGATCGAGGGGTCCCACGACGCCCTGCGCCGCTGCGGACTTCGGTCTCGCGTCGCCTTGTAGGTCAACATTAACTACTAATAACGCGATAAAAAATGTTCTGAGCAAAAAATGGAAAAGGAACTTCTAGTTCAAAATTCCATCCACTTTCACCCCTAGAGAGGTTTACTATCTGTTATGGGACACCCTGTATACTGTGACGTAGCATTTCTGCTATGAATGCCCGTCACAAAGTGAGGTCCTGAAAGAAGGGTCGGGGAAAGAGAAAACCGATGCATGCCGGAATTACCTTCGTGAAAATTCGAATCGATGCGATCAGTTTCGATCAAAGATTCGAGAACCCGTAACGTTCCTCTGGGCGACACATTTTAATCATAGGTCGAAAGAAATAGGTGACCCGTGGATTGCGAGCGAGAACCAGATCGAACCGCCTCGCGTAAATGGTTAACCCGGGTAAGGTCATAGATAGCTTCTCGCTGCGGTCAGTGTGATCCGTCAACGGCGTCAAGGACTACGAGGGAGATCGCCAGGAACGGGCCACCGCGAAAAGGACGAACGAGAAAAGAGGGCACTCCGCAATGCCAGCCATCGGCCCAAAGGGTCTCAAGGGACCGACCAAGAGCATAGAACCCAAGGGGAGCAGCGACACCCAGCCCTCCGGAAGGAGGTGTCCAGCCCTTCGGTGTAACGCAGCAGGAGGGTGTTGACATTGCAAGCACCGTCCTGACCCGGCACCCACCGACCAACTACTCAAAGGCGGTGGAAGATCACCGAAGAGGCAACACCCCGAACGGGCCTGAGGTCAACCAAAGCGCAATTGCAACTGCAACACTTCCAGAACGCTCAAAGGAGAAAATTCGGCGAGAATACCGCCGAATACTGCCCAGTAGGCCCCCTCAAGACAGCTGCCCTGGGCGGACGAGCGCGGCGCGCGCCCCTAGCGCGCTGGCAAACCACCCCACCTCTGCCCCGTTCACCTAGGGAATATGCAATTTGAAGGAATTTTCGAAATGAATTGGGTCGCGGCCCACTACCTATCAAAATCCACCAATTAGATACCGCCAACTTGGCTGGCGACCTGGCTTATTCAAGGGAGGCCAGAGCTCGACCGGTCTTTCTTCTCTGTCGTCACGCCGAGTATTGTTTCTTCTCCGTCGTCGGGTTATTCGCGAGCGTCCGCAAGTGCCGGAGGAACAGCGTCGCCGCCACCAAGCAGCTATCCCTCCAACCATCGATCCGCAGGGATGAGCGTTTAGTGAGAGTGCGTATCTTTTTTTGAAGCCGGAACTCCTCCTCCTCTCTATCGCGTAGTGCGCGTAATGCAGAGGGTGTGTCGCGTAGGTGACGGACTTTCCACTCTTCTTGATTCTGTGCCGCGAAGGCGGGTAGTACATGTTGAGTCCGTGTCGTGTAAACGACGACGTCCGCCCTATTTTGAATTCATGGATTATAACCGCCGGTTTCCGGTAATTTGTGTTGCGTAGGCGACGATTTTTCGCACTCCAGGGTCGCGTAGGCGAGTGGTCCTACCTCTTTTGGAGACGCCAGCTTTCTGGTTTGGAGCCGAGTAGAAGAAAATCGGGGAGAGGCAGAGGAGGTGAACCTAGTCTGGTATCCTGTGGTTAGGAATCATCCCTAAGCAGACCCGCAAACAGGTAGGTCCGTGTATTTTAATTGTATTGAGAAAATTTGGCGTAGCGTGGCTCGGTGTGCGAGGAGAAAAAACCGTGATTCCATTGGGGACGGATCGCGAAACTGGAGTATTTCGACGGATAAGTCCCAGGGGCTACTCCAAGGCCCCGTTATTTGGGTTATCCGAGCCGAAGGTGCTTGATTCTAATTTTTTCAGTCCGTTTAAGCAATGACGGGCGCCTAGCTTGAGCACGTGGAGTTTCTCGTCGTCCCTTTTAGTATTTGCAAGGAATCCGCGCTGCGAGACTCGGTCCTCGTCATCAAGAGCGTCAGAGTTGTCGAGGCACTTCAATCGTCTGGTTCGACGACGTCAATTCGAGTCCGTATAAGTCACTTCATTTTAAAATTGTTCTGAGTCCGTTCGACTTGGTCGGCGAGTTCGTTAAGTTTGTTCAAATTTAAGAATGTTCCAAGTTAGTTTTGCTTTGAATCCGTTCACAGCGTCGTTTTTTTTCCTGTCGCGCCGTTCAATGTCCGCGGTTGGGCCGTTAGAGCGGCATTTGAGTTAGACCTTTCCCGGTGTTTTAATTTTTTGTGCTTCCTTCGCGTGGTTGTGGTTGTGACCGCTCACGATTAAATTCCCAATTGATATGATGTTCGGTTGTATTCAGTTTTCTTTTTGTGTTGGTAATCGAATAAATTAATAAGAATAAAAACAATTACAAATCGATCAAATAATTAATTTAAATATCATTCCTTAACTACATAATTAATCAATAAATCACTGATTGATGGATTAATTGACCATTGAATTAATTATGTCATCCATTTATTCACTGGTTGGTTAATTAATCAATTACTTGCTCAATTGAATATGAAAAATATTTCATTTTTTCAGAAAGCGGTGAGGCGGGTAAAGGGTTTCAAAGCAAATTTATTGTTAAATAAACAATTAATTTTTGCAACAAAAAAAATGTTTCGTTTCCATGTTTTTTCTATGGCCCTGAAAATGGTCGACTGTTATTCAATGATTCTGAAGGAAGCCGATTTCGTCACAGATCTGACAAAAATGACTCCCAGTCGACTGCCAAGGGTGAAAGTAAAACTAAAAGTTAACGTAAACAAAATGCGTGTTAAAGGTATGTCTATAAATAAGGCGGCCATATTAAAATGAAATTTTTCTGAAGGAACTTCAGGCATGATCGAGGGGTCCCACGACGCCCTGCGCCGCTGCGGACTTCGGTCTCGCGTCGCCTTGTAGGTCAACATTAACTACTAATAACGCGATAAAAAATGTTCTGAGCAAAAAATGGAAAAGGAACTTCTAGTTCAAAATTCCATCCACTTTCACCCCTAGAGAGGTTTACTATCTGTTATGGGACACCCTGTATACTGTGACGTAGCATTTCTGCTATGAATGCCCGTCACAAAGTGAGGTCCTGAAAGAAGGGTCGGGGAAAGAGAAAACCGATGCATGCCGGAATTACCTTCGTGAAAATTCGAATCGATGCGATCAGTTTCGATCAAAGATTCGAGAACCCGTAACGTTCCTCTGGGCGACACATTTTAATCATAGGTCGAAAGAAATAGGTGACCCGTGGATTGCGAGCGAGAACCAGATCGAACCGCCTCGCGTAAATGGTTAACCCGGGTAAGGTCATAGATAGCTTCTCGCTGCGGTCAGTGTGATCCGTCAACGGCGTCAAGGACTACGAGGGAGATCGCCAGGAACGGGCCACCGCGAAAAGGACGAACGAGAAAAGAGGGCACTCCGCAATGCCAGCCATCGGCCCAAAGGGTCTCAAGGGACCGACCAAGAGCATAGAACCCAAGGGGAGCAGCGACACCCAGCCCTCCGGAAGGAGGTGTCCAGCCCTTCGGTGTAACGCAGCAGGAGGGTGTTGACATTGCAAGCACCGTCCTGACCCGGCACCCACCGACCAACTACTCAAAGGCGGTGGAAGATCACCGAAGAGGCAACACCCCGAACGGGCCTGAGGTCAACCAAAGCGCAATTGCAACTGCAACACTTCCAGAACGCTCAAAGGAGAAAATTCGGCGAGAATACCGCCGAATACTGCCCAGTAGGCCCCCTCAAGACAGCTGCCCTGGGCGGACGAGCGCGGCGCGCGCCCCTAGCGCGCTGGCAAACCACCCCACCTCTGCCCCGTTCACCTAGGGAATATGCAATTTGAAGGAATTTTCGAAATGAATTGGGTCGCGGCCCACTACCTATCAAAATCCACCAATTAGATACCGCCAACTTGGCTGGCGACCTGGCTTATTCAAGGGAGGCCAGAGCTCGACCGGTCTTTCTTCTCTGTCGTCACGCCGAGTATTGTTTCTTCTCCGTCGTCGGGTTATTCGCGAGCGTCCGCAAGTGCCGGAGGAACAGCGTCGCCGCCACCAAGCAGCTATCCCTCCAACCATCGATCCGCAGGGATGAGCGTTTAGTGAGAGTGCGTATCTTTTTTTGAAGCCGGAACTCCTCCTCCTCTCTATCGCGTAGTGCGCGTAATGCAGAGGGTGTGTCGCGTAGGTGACGGACTTTCCACTCTTCTTGATTCTGTGCCGCGAAGGCGGGTAGTACATGTTGAGTCCGTGTCGTGTAAACGACGACGTCCGCCCTATTTTGAATTCATGGATTATAACCGCCGGTTTCCGGTAATTTGTGTTGCGTAGGCGACGATTTTTCGCACTCCAGGGTCGCGTAGGCGAGTGGTCCTACCTCTTTTGGAGACGCCAGCTTTCTGGTTTGGAGCCGAGTAGAAGAAAATCGGGGAGAGGCAGAGGAGGTGAACCTAGTCTGGTATCCTGTGGTTAGGAATCATCCCTAAGCAGACCCGCAAACAGGTAGGTCCGTGTATTTTAATTGTATTGAGAAAATTTGGCGTAGCGTGGCTCGGTGTGCGAGGAGAAAAAACCGTGATTCCATTGGGGACGGATCGCGAAACTGGAGTATTTCGACGGATAAGTCCCAGGGGCTACTCCAAGGCCCCGTTATTTGGGTTATCCGAGCCGAAGGTGCTTGATTCTAATTTTTTCAGTCCGTTTAAGCAATGACGGGCGCCTAGCTTGAGCACGTGGAGTTTCTCGTCGTCCCTTTTAGTATTTGCAAGGAATCCGCGCTGCGAGACTCGGTCCTCGTCATCAAGAGCGTCAGAGTTGTCGAGGCACTTCAATCGTCTGGTTCGACGACGTCAATTCGAGTCCGTATAAGTCACTTCATTTTAAAATTGTTCTGAGTCCGTTCGACTTGGTCGGCGAGTTCGTTAAGTTTGTTCAAATTTAAGAATGTTCCAAGTTAGTTTTGCTTTGAATCCGTTCACAGCGTCGTTTTTTTTCCTGTCGCGCCGTTCAATGTCCGCGGTTGGGCCGTTAGAGCGGCATTTGAGTTAGACCTTTCCCGGTGTTTTAATTTTTTGTGCTTCCTTCGCGTGGTTGTGGTTGTGACCGCTCACGATTAAATTCCCAATTGATATGATGTTCGGTTGTATTCAGTTTTCTTTTTGTGTTGGTAATCGACCTTACCCAACCCTTCTTCGCGTCCCGCAGGGGATTTTTTTTGAACTGTACCAAGTATAAAAAGAAATGTACCCGACCATATTTGATAGTAACATGGCATTTATTTGTGACGGTAGCTCCCACAATGAAAAAGAAAAAGAAAACAAAATTGTAAAGAGTTAATACAGACGCCGCTCAATGGGCCTAACCCCGGGTATGGAAACTGCACAGGATGGGAACGACGCAAAAGGCGGATTTAACGGATTCACTTTAGGTTAAGTTCCAAGGTTATATGTAGTTGTCCTAGACGAAATTCGACAATTTTTTTTCATAACTAAAATGCATTTTTCAATCGAAACCAGAGCGTGATTTCATGGTACAATTATTGAACTTAACACTAGAACAACCGGCGATTGAAGTATATCTACTTCTACCGGAGTGGTCAAAATGACTTGTTTTCCAAATTAATAAATCATTTAAGAAAAGACATA
>NW_019394582.1:0-69961 GCF_000612105.2 Orussus abietinus | reverse complement strand
GGCACAGCCATCGCGATTGCGCGGGCCCCTACCAGAAATTCGTGGTACATACTTAGAATACATATTCCTGTACCGTATAGATTTATAAGTTATTGTTGTTTCGATTGTTGACTTTGGATCAATTAACCCTTAATTGGTGTTGTGGGGTCTTACAGACCCCGTGATACATGAAATATGGGTCATAATTCGCCCACGTCAGTGAAGGGTTAAATTACAGTTTTGCTATGTTGAATATTTTGTTTAACCAAACATTGGCTCTAGTTTATGGTCGATTAAAATATTCTCTTGCCAAAAGGCAGTTACAAGCAACTTCTAAAAAACTGTGTTTTACGTTCCTCAGCTTTTTATATAACCTGCCTTAAGTTATATAATATCAGGAGTTTGATGCGCCATATTTTTTTAAACACAGCTTCGAAATATCAGGCGCGGATAGAAGAGAAATTCACTTAGGAGATCATGGATTTTAACGTTTGAAATTACATGGAAATCGTTGGAAATCAAAATATTGCGATAATGTTAAGGCCGCCTGTCGCTTGTTACCGAAATTTGTTGTTTATCGTATGGAATCAGAGGTAATCCATTCTTAAAGAAGGAAATCGTTTTTATTGATTTCCGAACGAATGGTCTCTCGATTGGACTCATACTTCGGATTACCGTAACGTAAAACGTATGATCGAACATGGATTATATTTTTGTCACTAGAATATTTAAATTAACCCCTGCGAGTGGTACTTTCGATTCGTGACCATTTCGGAGGGTGTCACGTGGGTGGCGACGTAGGGGAGGGGTGGGGGCGGGGGCGCCGAATAGTGGGGGGCTGTCTGGGGTTGAAATAGCGAAGCGTGCTCGGGGCTCCGGTGTTCAGTGCTCAGTCGCCGCGATGGAGCTGCGCGAGATGAGCGTCGCGACCGCAGACGAGACCGCGGAGCTCCTGCCGTCCCGGCGCGACGACAACGAGAGCTACTTCATCGAATACGCCATTCAGAAGGAGATTATTAACCGCAACCGATGCTCGGCCAGTCGGCGTCTCCTCCTCAGCCAGACCGCCGCTCAACTGGCGGACTATAACCTCGCGAACAGCAATCACCAGAAGGTGGTGTAGTCGTGCTTAGCTCCAGTCGCTGCTGTCGAGGCACCAATCTCGAGTCCTCGAGACGCAGCGATCGTTTTCGTGCTGATTGCTGTGCATTTTTTATTATCAATTTCAATATATTTTTAAACTAGTTACCGGGTCCAGGAATCCGACTGCAATATCGTTTTTGCTACTCAAGAGGAATTTTCTGTTGGCCTCGCATATCTCAGAATTGGCTTTAAAATAATCGGAAAAATCTTGAGACTTGGAAAACGGAATGGAACCTCTTGCTACTTTTGCCTGCTCGATCCCTTACTATCTGCTTGTTCTTTCGGAATATTTTTCCGGACCTCCTATGGCAGTTTATGTCGTATTTCGAATGGCAATGGAACGGAAGCGATAGCGTTTGAAGTTGTGTTTATTCGGTTCTGGAGGTTAGGTTAGAGCACGTGGGTCTTTGCTAATTTTTCGCGGTGGCTGCTCGGAGGCTGTGCAGTATTGTGTTACAGCTCTCGCGAAATGGAGGGGACATGGGGTATTCGGGCACTCGGCCAATCAGCTGATCGTTCGAATTCACCGCTTATCGTGGTATAGAAATATTCACGTGGGTTTTGACTGATTCTTTTGCCGCTGCTGCTCAGCAGAGGCTCTCGTACTTTGCTACAGTTTTTGAGGATCGGAGGGAATGTGGAAGTGCTCGGGCACTTGGCCGATCAGCTGATCGCTTGCCTCCACTACTGCGTCGAGGGATTGAAATATTCACGTTTCACGGATCACGTTTACTTATTGACCGAACTTTCGTGATTGTCACGCCTGATAGAGCTGTGATGTGCATTTGCCGCGGTCGCCGATAAATGTAATTAAGCATGGCTTCCGATGCAGGAAGCTAATTAGTAACTAATATTTATAGAAAATAATTAACCCTTGACGTAACGTTAATATTAAGGGCTACGGCACAACCATTTGTTCGTTATTTAAATACAATCCCCACTCGTGAAGTTGAATAATTATTTTTGCGACGATTTGCTTATAATTAATAACGATATCGTATTTTTTTATTATACTTAGCATTATTTAAATCTCCTTTTAAAAAACAGAAACACCGGAAGGAACGTTAATTAGTACAGTTTGACTGTTTAACAGCTTGAAAATCCTAGGATTTAAGCTGGAGAGTCGCGGTGTGGTGTTTTATTTGTTAAATTTTCTAATGATTTAGTAAGAGAGAGTAGCTTGGCTTGCAACTTTTGTTCAGTGCTCGAGAATGGGGGATTGTACGGCTTACTTTTTTTGTTTCTTTTTTAATTCCTTAGGACTCGCCAATTATTAGCATCATCCATCCTTCTGGCCCTAACTGGCCACCCTCGAGGAAAAGGGAAGAAGCTAGAGCCCTCGAGAATTTGAGGAAGAGGGTCGAACAGTCCAAGCTCTGCAAAGTGAATCCGATCTCGGATCCTGGAGGATCTTCTTCGGCAATGATGAATACTGCTCAACTTCAGCAACTGGACAACCGACCGAAACTCCTGAAGAAGGTAAAAATCATTGCATGAGCTACTAAAACCAAAATTTTCCTCTACATGAAGCAACAAAGGTACTGCATTAACCACGTGGAGCAGCTAAATTACCGCAACGTCTTATAACAGTTTTCCCCTGTTAAAAAAGTGATCCCTCTTTTAATGCAGCATTTGGTCAGTCAAGTATCCGTATTTTTGGCGAGAATTTGGACAATCTTGGAGTTATCGGCCTTTAATTACAGATTACGTTAAGCTACATTAAGCTTCGCCAGAAAAATCAAATAAGAGTTAAAAAAATATCGAGATATGGATTTGTGAATTCAGAGATACATGACGTGGTAGAGGTTTAGGAGCTTCACTTTCAACACGCGTGGCGGTTGGATTTTTTAATATTCATATGTGCATCTCATAACTATAGAGGGTACCGCAAACCAGTCAGTATTTGTTGTTTCAATGCCTGGAAATTGGTATCAATATTTATTGGTGTGATGTTAGGGTAATGGAATGGGTGCGTATCATTTGCAATGGCGATTGCGCCAAAAGTTTCTTGCAGCACACGTACGTAAACACACGTGTGATAATGGTTTAATCGCTCGTTGTTACCTTCTGGAATTCCCTCGCGAACTGTTTCGTCGTACGTGACGGCTATCAGTCGCTTGGCTTGCCTCGGTTTGCAATTATATTTACTTACCCTTAATAGATGGTTACACCGTTCTCCCGTTTAGTCGGAAATGGTGGAAAATGGTTTACCGTAAGCAGTTTATAGGGTGATTTAGTAATAGTCGGAGGGAGTTTCCACGATTTTGCTCTCACGTAAATAAATGGAATGGCGAGCATAACTGCTAGTATATGAGCGCAAGAAAAATGGCACATGTAATGGCACTTTCTGTGCACCTATTCTGCATTGATGGCATCAAGAGCGCATCCCAGTCGCACTGAAACGAAGGGAAGTACTAAAAAGCAAGAAGTTAAATGAAAAAAAAAAAATTGCTGAGGATCGCCTTACCTCGTTTATACATTTATGGAGTCGTCCTAACAGTTGTTGAGATACCTGGAAAATAAAGAAATGGTTGTAGTCAATAATGACCATGTGTATATGTTACCGTGAATGACCGAAATTGGAGAATGTCGACTTTCACCGGTGAATGTCAACAGATACCAAATACGTCGGTGAAAGATCGAATATTTCATTACATTGTTGTACATTCGGACCCTCTTCAGTGTGTGTCGACAATCACACACCGGTGAATGTCAACATTTACCGGTGTAAGTCAGAAATAAGGGTATTTAGCAAATATTTCGGACATACACTAAGCGACTATGTGAATGTTGACATTCACCAGTGAAAGTCGACATTCTCCAGATTTCGGTGTTTCACTGTAACATATACACATGATTTCTTCGTTTGTTGTAAACCTTACAATTCTAGATATTTATGTATGGTACCTTTTGTGCATTCATTTTCGAAATTTAACCTATTTTTTTTTTTAAGCATGGCATTTTTACCTTGCTTCGTAATTTTACCGTAGGATGACTCTTTAAAGCGACCAAGTGATATCCACCTCGAAAGCGCACTTGACTCGAAACTCTGCCGAGTTTCTGGAACTAGAACGATAAACGTGTGAAATTAACAACGTCTAATTAGTCAGATATGATGCGTAGAAAGGGAAAAATTAAGACGTGGGCCGGGTTTCCCGATTTTTCTCGCGGAATTACGATTTTCGGCGAGAGACGGTAAGAAGAGGGAATCCCTCTTTGGGATTACTTCATCTATCTTGCGGGTTCATTTTTCCTAATATCACGTCGACTGTCCCATTCTTCAGGTTACTTTCTTTTTAACTGCTAGCAGACAATCGATTATTAAATTTCCTCAATAAAGTCCGGCTCTCGATTTTTCGCGAGACGTCCTACTTCCTCGTCGGGGACCCTGGCGAATCTAAGAGGACGCAATTTCCTGATAGTATATCTCCTTTGACAGAGGATGCGTCCCTTGATTTCTCGTCGAAAGAACGGAATCCACCCTCGGAACGTCTGTTTGTCGTCTTCCGTCAAGCGCGACGAGACGCGGAAAGCGCTGATGCGCTTTTGGATGCATTTGCTCTGTACCTACCGATCGATGCGTATTCACCGACCCGAAGGGTAAATAAATCGATGATCGATTCGTCGACGCTGCACCAATTGCACCATTGAATTTATAGAAATACAAGAGAAGGTGTTGAAAATATATTGTAATTTTGTAACATTTTTATTCAAACACTGTGTACTAATTTTCCAAGATATTTTGAAACACGTGTACATGTATTATAAATGTAGTACGCGAGCGTGTTGATTTTCCTGCACGATTTCAGGGAATTATGACCTGATGTTGGAGAAATTTTGCGTTCCTCGGTTAGCAAACATGGGTACGTTTCGGAAGCGCGCCATGATTGGTTCATTTAGTTTCTGTAAATTTTATAAACGAAAGATCCCACTTTGTGACTAATCTCTGTACACTTGAGTACGTTCACACGGTATATCAATGTCCTCTGAATTTTTAAAAGATCTATGGGCTACGCTTGAATTTTTCGAGTTTCGTCAGCGATCGTACGTCCGAAATTGAGAATTTTTTCTCTATACGTTTCATTGTTTTTTTTTTCTCAGTCGTAGCGAATCCTCGTGGGTATTTTTGCTCACTTTTCCCCCCCTTGATTCGGGGGGAGATTAAATCGACGGAGGAACAAATGACGGTTCTCGATTTTACTTCTTTGGCAGGGCGCCTTTCAATTTCGGTCCAACTTTTTCGCCCTGACCTAACCTAACCGGATAAATTACCGCGACCGAATCCGAGGACTTCGTGAGCATGCCCCCGTGAGATACGCCTCGAATAAATTGAATTTTCGCGATTACCCTCGGCAGAACCCGAGTAAAGCGAGGAACTTTTAGAGCCGGCATGCGCATCCGGCCGACAAATCGAAATAGCTTCTCGGACCAGCGCATTTGTTTCCCGCCGAAGAATCTTGCCGGGCTGACGCCCGCGATTTGTTAAACCGAGCCTCGCGGCCGAGAGTTTCTCAAGTGACGAGCTACGGTGACACCGGGAAATGCGGGTTGTACTTCGATGATGACACCTTCATCGGGGATGGTCAGAAAGCTCTGTAGAGTTCCGCGTCAAATATATTTAGAAGCCTGCGCCAACGGCACCGAATACTTAACGCCAAAATTCGGCACAATTCGAAAATGTTCTTTATTAAAAGTCTCATCGACAGACATTTTTTTTTCAAAGACGAGCTCACACTCCGAACGACTTTCAAGGGCAGCATGGTCTTCTTTTTTTTTTCTTTTTGCTAATCGTGGAGGGTCGGTATTCAGTGCAAGAATGTAAAATGGTAGAGTTCGCCATGAAAGAGGAGGTCGACAGTTTGGCGCATCGAGCAGCGTCAGGATATGGAAGTGCTCGAGGAATCGGGGCGTTTAATATTCGCGACGGAGTCCCTCAAATGGAAGCACGTGGGCGGCCTCGTTTTTTTCCTCTCTTTTCCTCCCTTTTCCCTTCCTTCATTGGCTTCCTCCGTCTTCCTCAAAGGCGGCCTCGACCCGTTGTAACCGAGAACAAGGTCAGGGCGAGAGCTTCGGCGAAATAAACCCCTCGTCGATCGGTGTTACTCCGCGCGATCGACGACGCGGAATCGGCGCGTTTCCGCACCGCGATGCGGAAACGCACACGCCTCGCCCACGCCCTATCACCCGGCGTGGTGGTCTGATAAGTTATGGGCATAACTTACGGGAAGAGCCTGAATCGGGAACGTGGGCGAAATTGCTCCAGCAATTCGACCGCGGGAACGCGCTCCACGTGCTTTAGGAATTTTAGCTCGTTCGACATTTTTCCTTGGGAAAAGTTCATTTTTCAATGGGCATGTCTCGGTGGGACGAATTTTGAGATAGACTATAGGCAGAAGAAAACTGTACGACAGGGAATTCTAATCGTTATGACCGTTCATTATCGTGGGACGAATTTTGAGATAGACTGCAGGCGAGGCAGAAAAATGCATTACAGCGAATTCTAATCGTTATGACCGATCGTTATCGTGGGACGAATTTTGAGATAGACTGCAGGGGAGGCAGAAAAATGCATTACAGCAAATTCTAATCGTTATGACAGTTCGTTATCATGGGACGAGTTTTTGACATGGACCACAGGGGGTCAAAAATAATGCACTGCAGCGGGGTAATCAGGGGGCGAAAGTTGCTCGCGAATTCAGCGGTGCAGCGGAGCGCCGAGTGAAGGCTCGAGAGATCCGACTCCTGGCACACTCGTACCGAACTAGTTCCGGACAAACGAGCGACACGAGTGCGTTCGCGAGTTTACGCCCAGCAAGAACGTAATTTACGGGTTTACGAGAGACTGCCAGGAATTTTAGCCAACGCCGTTTCCACGCCCTCTCAAAACTTCACCACTGACCCATCGCGCGGTTCGCTAAGTTTCCGGCATCTTGTCTGAAACGCGTTGTTTTAATAAAAAAGGAACAAAAATAATAATAAAAAGAGAAGAAAACCAGGAACTCGGTGTGCCGAGTGACTGCGAGAATTTCTGAATCATATTTTTATAACGCACTATACCTCTTAAAACAGTGCACATGCACAATCATGTCGAATGTAAGGGGATTTAAATCACTACTCAGGGTACTATTTCAATCCCAGGGAAAATGTTAAAACTGCATTTTCATTCAATTAATAATATTTATATTAGGGGATTTACAGGACCACTCAGGGATTTAAATCCCGATGAAAAGTTCAAATGTGTGTCCTCGGATAGTTGCAACGAGTAATCGTTGATATTTAATTTCCCCAGACTGAAATCTGCTTGTACGTGGATTGGCAGTTAAATGCTTTCTGAAATATTTGATGCACACGAGCGTGCAGGAGAAAAAGATGCTAAAGAGATAATTTCCTATTCGGGATCCCATCGTGGTTCGAAATTGCTTCGACTTTGAAATTGTCTTCGGGGGGGCGATAAATATTTCAACGGGGACACTTTTTACGGGAAGGGGTATCCACCGAGGGAAGAAAAGATTTATGGGCTCGCGATATTTCTGGATATTCAGGTGCGCGAGGGTCAATGCAAAAAGGGGGTGAAATTTGCGTAAAGCCGCGGTCTTTCGGGTTGGATCGGCCGAAATAAATCCTCGGTAACTGTCATGTTTATCGCGTAAAATGTCCGCCAAAACGGATCGTGGTGACGTTTATTGTCTCGTGGGAGTCCTGTCTAGACGATATCGTCCCGGCAAGAGATAGATCGTTTTCCGGCAGGGTTTGCCGAGACAGATTTCTGGGGCAAGAAACTCCATTTCGGAGCTTTCACGCGAGCAACAAACCCACTGGATACAAATAGTGGTGCAAACAGAAGAAGGACAAAATCGAGAATAAGTTGTGTCGTACGGTCGATCTGCAATTATTTAGTTGATCTCCCTTTATATTTAAGCCGGTTTTGGGATTTTCACTAGTAATTTCATAAGGCTGCTCACTAGAAATCTTCATGCTGAATAAAGCTTAGTACAGCAGTGCAAATGAAGAAAGACAAAAAAATCCAAACCTGAGGTCGGATAACAGAAAAGGACCAAATTGTATCCTCCTCTAAAACATGAGAAATTCTCGGAGCGGGAATTTCACGCGAAAGGCGGTAATTTTGAAAAAAAAAATCGATGGGAAAGTATCCCCTCGACGGGGAAAACTGTGTCCGCTTCGAAATTCTTTGGAAAAAATATCGCGAAATTCCTGACGTAGGAATCTCGTTTGGAGGATTTCACACGAGAGAAAGATTTTTAGAAATCAACAAAAAGTTATATCCTTGATATACAAAACTGCTCTTGATATGGAAATCCTGCAGGAAGAGACAAGAAATTCCTGAGAGAAAATACCCCCCGGCGATGTCACATAAAAAGTAGTTTTATATCATATTCGGTAAAAATAACCCAAAACTAAGATCCACAGTCTCGACGAGAAATTACGTTCTCGATGGGTGATACTGTCACGCAAGGTTTTGCAATTGCAATAAAAGTCGCTGTCCCGGTTTCGTAACCACCTCGTGTAATGAACTGATATGAACGTTCATTTTAAATAACGTTAACAATTTTTCGTTAATACAGTACGTAAAGTTTTTACGCCCGCTCATTCTTCAGGCGATCAAGGCAGGACGTGTATAACTAGGACTACGCAGACGACAAGGCTGGCGATTAGGACGGCTATTTGAGTCCTGTTGCTGAAAAGGAAGTTCCTGGAGAGGACACGGGAATGGCCTACGAATTCAGGAACCGTCGATGTGCCTCGCGTTATCGAGCTCGTCGTGGGTGCCGGTAAAACGGCATCCGCGTCTTCAAGGATCTGAAATTCAAGAAGTAAAACATTGCTCCAGGATCAACCCTTCACATTTATATATTGAGTCCTTGAGGGCATTTTTGAAATCTTCGACTCTAAATTAGGGGACCTTTTATTACCATTTTTTTCTTTCGAATCCCGAGATGAACATTTAGTTACATATGCACGAGCGAACGCACAGCAGCCCTATAATAAAATGTGGCGATGATGTTGATGATAATGATGATAATAACGATGATAACGATGATGATGCTGAATAATACTGGAAAAAGAATTTCCACTCAATTTATATCATAATACATTCTCACCGTTATTTCGGCTTTCGGCAGGACCTTTTTCAAGTGTGGAGTCGACGTGAGGCTAAAGGGCTTTAAAGCCGGATCTTTCGCTTCTTTCGAGTCCTTATTGATCCTGGGCAGAGCAGGAGGTCTCTGTTCGAGGAGTCCTCTATCTTCGGTGGGTCTCAGATCGATACTGACGAAGCAGGAATTGTCCATCTCGAGGATCTTGCGGGTCCTTTCATTCGCTATGAGCGACTCTGGCGTGAATGGCGGCGCTTCCGGTCGGAGTTTCGTATCTGCATAGGGAAACGGTAATGTCTCCTGCTCTGATAAAGGCAATTCTGTCATGGACATCTGTTCGTGATCAATGCGATACGTTGGAAAAGGTCGAAGGGCTCGGAGCTATGGGGGTCGAGAAGCTCGGACAATGGGGGAAACTTTAATTTATTTCAGCCGGGATAGAAGTTTTTGGAGCTGGGGTTGAGGTTAGGTTACCGTACAATCTGGCTGCTCCATCCTCGGCTTGGTTCTTCCCGCGACGTGTCGGCTCGCAAGATTTCGCGAGCTCGACTTCTCCTGGCTCGCCGGAAGGCCTCTGCAAGGTCGGCTCTTTCTCCTTCTCCATCTCCTTTTTCAGGCCCTTTAAAGGGAAGCTCTCTTCTCCTGGGTCCTCCATCCGGTGGCTCACTAGGTTACAAGCGTCACCCATTCTCAATCCCGCTGTCGCCACGGCTTAATATCTGGTCAGGTAGGGTTGGCATAGTATCAATTTTTATATCTGGCGCCGTGCCACTTTCCTTCGATTTTACCTTCGATTTTTGAGAGAACTGGTCCCGTAGGTGGAGAGGTCAAAAATTAAAAATCATCAATTTCATCAAATAAAAACTGGCGACTTATTAAACTTAATTTCTGCCCAAGGGTAAGATTTGGATCGTAGGAATTTTTGTGCCTAGGTCTGTGTCACTTTCTTTCGATTGTACAGACTTTTTAAGAGTTCGAATTTCCGATTGGGTTTCAGATTAATTTTAGATCCGTAAAAACCCCTCGAGAGTCCGTTTCCCTGCGGCGTTCAAGTTAAGTCTTGAATTCATAAGAGTGTCCCCTAAGGATCGATATCTTCGGCCAGAAACGTAAGATAATAAATAAAAGGACTAATTTTTTTTTTTCGTTTAAGCGTATCGTACAATAAATAAACGTAGATATGGGTCTCACTATATTCTGCTTTCGCAGCTACCTTTCATATGTGTACTGAGAATTATCCTTGAATATATACGAGGTATATCACGGTCGGTTCTACGAGCCAACTTCACGTCCAGAAAAGCAGCTCTCTCAGCTGTTTAAACGTCAAATAAATCTCTTTCATTGGCCCCGTAATACTTCGCGGCGGTGATAACGTTTTCGTTGATTCGCATTTTCGGTCAAGGTCTCGAGTTTCCGGCGCAGAAGTATGCAAATCGAGCCATTTAAGTGTACCTCGCCATCTTTTTTTTTTTCACCTAGCTATGAATTTTTTACAGAAGTGCAGACACGAGAATTCTCGTTAACAATTTTCGGCTAGTTCACTGTGTTAATGGTCATTCAAGTATCTTTTTTTTTAATACCCCCCAGCGCAATTAGTGCCCTTTAGCTCACTCGAAAAAGCTCCATCCGCCATTCAACTTGCAAATGATGGACAGATACTGCAGAGATAATAAAAAGCTCGACGGGATTTTGAAATCTCATTCCCGCGTATCACGTTTTTTAACGAGATCCGTCGTATCGAGAGCTTCCCGTACATTTGATGCTTATAAAATGCGAACCTGAATTTTTTTACTATTTATTAAAAAGATGTGAATAGTGGGGTAAAGTTTGCTACGTAATGGCTGAGAAATATTTATATTCCTATAGGATAATATTGAAATACTTTAGCTTACTACATTTAATATTAATATGTGATGCTTATATCGTGAAATTATCCAGTAAATATTTCTTTGTAGATGAGGGACGGTAATGTATGTTGGGCCGGGAAGGTAGGGAAATGAGCGAATTTATGTTCACTAATTCCTTTTCAAACTTTATGGTGCGAATTGCGGGATTATTTGCTGCCGCCATATTGGATGCTGTTGGTATCAAAATACCGCACTGTTGCATAGTCTACCGTATATACTGCGGTTAATACCAAAATCCTGAATGAAATGCTATCCGTAATTAACCGAAGGTTATTTCATGTATCGCGATTTTTTATTTTCAGGGACTCGATTTCCTATTTTTCGATCATTAACTGCAGCCAAGTTGAATGCATCTGGGATCAAAATACTGCACCGATGCAGGCCTGTACATACCACTGTTTCCCAAATCGATTTTCAAAATTCGGTTAAAATAAATGCTATTTGCTCAAATTGATTGCATCGAGAGGAAGTTCGGAGGGAAATAAATAACTTCGGGAATATTTAATTTTGAGTTACATATGTATATTTGTTTAGGAAACGTACTGTAAATATTTTCACGTAGGTACGTTCACTTTAACGCCGGCGCAGCATAAATATTTCTTGCCCTGAATGTAACCATTTTTTGTAGCTTTTTTGAGTTAATTCTCAGGGTGCAATGAAAGGACTAATGGTGAAACGCATTCGCAAGAATTACGGATGTGCTCTTTCGGCCCTGGGTATAAATGCGGTAAGGATAGACGAGAGGAAGGTTCACCTTGTATGTCGAAAGCTTCGCGAGAGTTGACCGACGGAATTATGAAATCCATTCAAAGAGCGTGCTTCAAGAAATCTAAATACCTCAGGAGTTTTCCTTTCTGCATGTTTTCGTCGCGTCTTCGGCCTTTCTTCCAATCCTTCTAATGACAACTGATCGAAACAAAAGCTCTTCCGAATTCGCGCCAGGGCTTTCTGAGATGCTTACTTTCTGAGATACTCGAGGGTACGAATTAAAAAAAAAAAAAATACTTACCCACCACTGATTTCTAATGTTGACAAATTATTTCATTAAATAAACTCCTGAGGTTGAAATTCCATTCCAGTGTATGTTATTACCCTACGAAATGAATCATGAGCATCCCGTTTGAATTGCTGTACTTGAATAAAATGCAAATTGTGCAATTTAATCGTTTCGCTATTTTAGTATATATGTATTATTTTTAAAGTAAAAGAATTAAATGTCGGAGAGGATCTGTTTATGAATATTGAGGGGTCTGCTTTTGATATTGTTGCTTGTTACCAGCGCCTTTGTGCATGTGCAATTACTTGCACCTGCAGGTGAAGGAGGTACACTGGCGAGCTTCAATGAGCCATGACCGGAGTATGTACGGTGCGAATTGCCGTAATTAATCCTGAAATGAGTTTTCGCTGTAGGCCAAAATGACCGATTGTGATTGGTTATTGATCCAAAATGTGCCGATGGGGCCCGCAAAATGTAAATTCGCGCGATTTTGCGGGCAAACCTCCATAATAATTGTGGAGCTGGTTATTAATGCACTTTGATAATCCTCTTCATAATGACAGCCCATGCATTTTTTTAGGAAGTCTATCACCATTGGCTCGATAATTCTCTCTAATTAGGCCTCGTATGCAAATTTAAAGAATCATTTGCCGCTAACCGAAATTTGCAATCTCCACGGAACTCGTTAAAATATTAATATCGCGGAATTTCAATTACTCCGAAAATTCGATAAATCAGTATTTGCGAGGATTTGTGGAAATTCGATGGTACATCGTGTTTATGGTCCGTTAATTTCGCAATATCTTCAAAGGCGAACATGTCGTTCCATTTAAGGCCTCCTGTACCGAGGTGCAATTAATACTTGACAATAGGTTAATAATTGCTCCTGAGAACCGCCGAGCATATCGGTCCTTACCTAACGACAGGGAATATGCAGTGGTAGACACATTTGTGCTCGAATTCACATTAAGATACACGATATATTAAACCCTGTGGCGTATGTGCTCTATCTAAATTCACGTGAACGAATTTACAACCTGATAGGATCCTACAGCGAGCTTACGATATATGTGTACATAAGTCTTGGACATGCACCGTGACATGTATATACAAGTATACAGCAGGCGCATCGTAATTGACCATGTAACGCTTTCTGGGATTCCGAGTGGTTTCTGAATGTTAATGTATTTCTACTTTTTACCGCACAATCATAGTGCAAAATAAAGCACTCGGCATTAAATACCCTGGAAGCATATAAAAGACTTTTAAAAGTAATCCTGGAATTATGTAGATTTTCAAAACGTGTCAAATCGCAGCAGCGAAGGAATCAAAATTCCGGGGATTCTCTTCTCTGTGCAATTTCGGCTTCTTGTTAATGAGTAATTTGTATAAATATTTTATAACGAAATTGAATTTTTAAATATCTTACATTAAACTAAGTCCTTTGCTCATGATTTTCAAAACGTGTTAAGTTGCAGCAGCGAGGGAAGGAAAATTCTGGGGATTTTCTCCTCGGTGCAACTTCTGGCCGAATAGTTAATGCACCGGGGGTGCAGAATCCTATGTGTGCTTCGTCTCGTTACATGTACGTGCATTTACGACGTGACGGGATGCTGCGATCGCGCTCGCATCATATGTGCACCCACGTGGCAGTGCATACAGTGGGTGCATCTGCATCTTAACGAGAATGGTACGTCCGCGAAGGTAAGCGAACGGCTTCCGAATAACAATATGCATCTACTTTCTGCATCGGGGTGCACATAACGTGGGGTTCTTGTTTTTTTTTTCGAGTATTCTCACGTTTTACGAGAACATCAGCCGGTTTTACGAGCAGGTGAAGTGCCTTCCGGAGTCGTTGGATTTTAATTCGCGACCTGCCTGCCAATCGAAATCGCGATTTCTGTGAGACCTCATCGCGACACCTTTGGAATTCCTCCTTTTCTTCTTTTTTCTTTTTCATAGCGGTTCAATTTTTAACTCGGTCATTAATCCACGGTCCGGTTTCTCGCATTCATTCAGCGGTTCGAGAATTGGGCATTTCACGACCTTAATTGCGTAGAAGCGAGGACATTTTTTCTCGACGCTCGGCGAGACGGCAAAACTCGAAATAATTGTCTCGGGGATCGTAACAAGTGCAAGTTCGCGAAATGTGTAATTATGGGACTTCCGTTTGGAGAGATCTTGAAAAACGGACCGAGACTCGTTATGTCGCAATTTTTATCCCTATTCAGTTTTCACAATTCTCGGACGCCTTGTCGAAAGATCTTGAAGATCTTTTATCAAGGAATGAGATCGCTGCGAGGCTTATATTTAGAATCCGGGAATTGGGAATATCGCGAAATAATGTGCTACCGCTCTCGAGGGCACGACCGTGACGTGAAATCTGATATTCAAATCAAATTTGCGAATTCCTGGTCGCCCATTGCCTTCATGTTAAAGCGCTATTATGGCGAGCCAGCTGTCCAACTCGCGCGACGTTTAGCGCCCCCGTGAAACCGGATGAATATTTATGAGAAGATTGCGTGTCGGACCCGAAGGCAACGTCTCCTCGGCCCTTTCTGGATCAGGCTAATTTTTAAGTCCACTATTTTTTAGCCTCGTCCTATTTAAACCCTTTTCGTCACGGGACTTTATCGCGCCGTTGATGTATTTACGGCCTCTAAAGAAACGCCATTCGTACACTGAGAAAAAATAATGTCATCGGACTAAAGAAATATTTCTTTGAATAGCATCAATGAAGTCTGCGCAAAAAATCAAGTTTATTTGAAAACTAAACTTAAATGAAGCACTTAAATGAAAACATGGCATGAATTTGGCAGTTTAATAAATTTGCCCCTAAAGTCGCCTCGACACCTTCCGATCCTTCTTAACAGTGTGGGATAAAAGAATGAAAAAGAAAAATGAAAAATCCTTACATCTGGTATTTTTCACGCAGTTCAATATTCGCGTATAATTAGTGACTCTCAATTCGGTAACTATTCGTAGAATAGAAAATATTGTCGCCGATGAGATCTGCGATAATTTGTTAGTCTTGTCGTGTAAAATATCCTCCAGAATATTATAATACATTTTTATCGACGAGACTTCGCGGTTTAGGGAATATTCTCCGCGTAATTCGCCATCACGAAGGGGAATCGATCGACCCACCTAGGATGTTCTCCTAAAGTCTCGTCGAGCACGAGGGTAACCGCGAAAGTGGGGTACAAAGAGGCCCCGAAATTTCCGAATTTCGGTTGATCGCTTCGACGAGGACGCGAAACTTGGAGCCGATCCAGCGATTGGAATTCCGCGAAGACAGCAGGGAATTTCGGCCACAGGGCTAGGTCCTTGAAACGTTTACTGGAACGAATCCAGCTGCAGGACGAGTTCTATTTCTCCTTCTTTTTTTTTCCCTCCTTTTTTTGTTTCGGAACACCGACGTGCTATACGCGGACACGTAGCAATTTCCGCCGGCTACCAAGGTCGAGTGCATTTTGTTGCCGAATTACGCCGGACAATTCCGAGCGAGCAAAGTTTCGGACGCCCTCGACGTTTCCTGGACTTCTTTCTCTCCTTTTCTCTTCCTGGCAACTGTTTTCATCCGCATAAGTGTCCTTGCCGGGCACCTATACGTATCTCTAAGTGAAAAGTTTCAGGACCCATCCTTGATGCTCCGACTTCTGCTACTTTCAGCTGCAACTCGCCGGAAACTTTCGCGAAGAATGATAAAATTTCGAATTTACCGCAAAAAAACTCTGCGGCCATTTTTTACAGTCCCTTCGTACGGTTTTTACTGGTACCGTGTAGGAGAGACGAGTGCAATAATTGCACCAAATTTTGTAACTATTTATCTGTGAATTTGTTGCGTGACAATTGCATTCACCACGTGCATACAATTGATATACAATAATGGGATTCGTAACACAGGATCGTTTTTCATCCGCATAAAATATTTCTCGGATACGTGTGACATCTTTAAAAGATATTAGGAAAATATCTTTAGAAAAGACGAAGAAACGAAAAAGGAGAAGGAAGAGGAGAAGTCGCCCCCTCGAGTCAGCTTCGATTTGGGTCTGGGGAATTGTCCCTAGCCAGGGGACAGCCATAGGGGAAAAAAAGAGAATCCTACGTCGCAGCTGAAAGTGACACCGAGCTTTTCAGAAGTCCTCGAGCTGTCGAGTGTCCGTGTTGGCTCGTTTAAGCACGAAGTAGTGACCGAGGCGAAGTGGAAGGAAAACGGGAAATTAGTTACTTTTCTCGCGCCCCGACGAAATGACTAATTTCGAGGGCCAACTCACGCCCATAGAATTTTCCTAGTTTCCTAGGGACTGGGGAATGAATTTTCAGTCTGACCAAAATCTTGGGTTTTCCCTTATCCAACTTCGTCTTCGCGGTTGCACTCGTGTATGCACTTTTCGAGTGCAAACACTTGACACGTGTACGTGCGACTTGACACTTTCGAGTGCTTTTCGCGAAGAAAATCCTGAATCCGAAGGACCTTCTCTTGTGAATCTTAAGGGGGCACACATTACGAGAAATCGTTGCGATTTGTAATTTGAGTAGTTAAGGCGGTATGAAAACGACATTTGAGGGGTCAGTCGTTTATGAAAGTTTTCTGAGAACTTGTGTACCGAATTGTTTGATATTCTAATGCGTAAATGTAGAGGCAATAAGCAAGTATAAAAATAGGGGCACGTTTCGAAAAGCACATTAGAAGTGCTTTGAGTAATGGAGAGTTTGTTAGCGAATGAACTTTTACTTTTCATCAGTTACGGATTTAGTACATAATCAGCAGATGAAGACTACAAAAATGTTGCGATAGAAAAATGTTAATCTTTTAAGGTGGAGGTTGTCAGCTTTGCTCTAAATTTTCAAAAGTCGTATTTTATAGAATGTCGATTTTTTGTTTTAATTTTGCGGCAGTGTCCCATAGTAGGGGCAAGCGACGATCAAAGTTTTAAGAGTCTTCCGGGAAATAAAGAAGCTCGGGAGGACACTTTGGCCCGATTTTCAGATTGTACGACGACCACCCCATGAAAGTCCTGCGGCTCCTGGCGATGGTCGTCCATTTCCAGCTTCGATCTTTCCTGGTCTCCAAGAGCGCGCAATTAAATTCATTCCGACTTCGATTCGAGGAACGAATTCTCACGCCACAGCTCCAGGGGATCTTTCCCATTTGCCCCTTTTCTCCAGCATTAAAAATCCCTAGAATTTCCCGACTTCGAGGATTCCCCGAAGACCGGATAACTGTGCTTTCCGCGAAAGGAAATTTTATCTACAAATTACTTCGTTATTTTCCTTCCATTTATTTCGCAATTATTGGCATTAAAACTACTTAACCTACTTTTGAACCTTTCTTTCTTTTTTTTTTATTATTTATAAGAGAGGGGAGATTTTCTCGCGATTGAGGGAAATGCAACAATTTGGAAAGAAATGCTCGGAGAAAAATGAACGCGTCTATGGTTTGCCGCATTAATTGTGAAAAATGAGGATCCGATAGCCATCTGATGTTTTATCGGGACTGCAGGATTTATATCCCCGGAGAGATGCACTTTGATTATAATGTCGGGGATTCTACTCCTTTCTTTCCTGGAAACTTTCTGTAGATCTTGAGGTACGGAACCTTATCAAGTTTGCTTAGCATTGAAAAATATGAAGGAACTCCTCAAGGAGTTCAGCTCATGTACGAGTAGGTACACGGGAATCATGAAAAATGTACGTTTCCATAGTTTGTCATACTTTGTCATATTTTTCCAGACTCATGTAATGAGAAATGATATTTTTCATCTCCACGGAGAACATTTCCCATTCTTAGATATCATCAGTCCTCCCGAATTGTATCGGAAAAAGTGTTCGTTTCCACATTTCGTTGTATTTTTACTGACTTATGAACGGGAGATAATATTTTTGTTCGGTATAGGACAAACGTTTCATTTCTCGCGGGTATCGAATGCTGCCATGAATAATGTATATTTTCAAATTCTGTCAAAACTTCGACAGCCTTGGGATGTGAAATTTTAATCGTGCACAGGAAGTATATTCCATTCATCACAACATCGTTATCATTCCACGGTTTGCTTAATGAAAAAACATTTCTATACTTCGATATATTATTCCGCTCATCCAAGAATAGGAGACATCTTTATTCTACCCAGAAAATATTTTCTATTCATTGTAAATGTCGTCATCAGCTCTTTCATTGTGCCGCGAAAAATCTATATTTCCCATCCTTTGTCACATTTTTGCGCACGCCCATAAATGGAAGATAATATTTTCACTTTACAGAGATAATATTTTCCATTCTTCCCAAGTATCGCGAATGCGTCTCGGATTACGGAGGGGATCACTTATAGCGATTGTTTGCGACTGCGAAACTAAGCCTCAGGGAAATCATGCATAAAACATGGAAGAAAACGAACTCGGAGGATTTGAGGCCTGCAGAGGCGACGAAGTGAAATCCGGCCCGATCCGATCGGGGAGCCGGTGTTTTCGGAGCTTTCTGAAAACGAGCTCTTTTCAGGCCAAGGAAAAGGTGCCTTAAGTTCGCCGAAAGTTCCCGGACTGCATGACACCGGGGGAAAAGTTCCTCCGACTGTGAGCGGAATTTAAAAGAGGAACTTCCTGCAAACGAAAAAGGAAAAAGGCCCCTCTCGTTTCCCGGGGGCTCGGTCGACTTTTAATCCCGGAAAGTCCGAGTTGACAGTTTTAATAAAATATTGGACTTAACTTTAGAAAAAAACTTAATCACTTAGAGAGTCCATTTATCTGAACGGATGCATTGTTCAGCGATTTGAGATGGACGATGCACTATTTTGGGGGAGTCTTCGAGTGAAAATTTTTATGCTACTCAAAATCTCTCCTGCGAGGTGTTTTAAAAATATACGGATTTTTATGTTAATGTGAAAATGTACCAGTTAATTTACATACTCACTCATTGGCTATTTCGATGCAACAAGAAATTGCAGTAAAATTATGTTGTCTCTGTAATATCACAGGCAGTATCGAAGTTAAGTTAAAGAAAATTAAGGTAAAAATGGACTAATACGTTAAATATACAATGTACCGGGTATTTATACATTTTCTAATTTGTAATCTTTCCCTTTTACGTTTTTATTTTTTTTATGTGAAATCTTCTATTATGAGGTGTGTTAAAATGTATGTGAATTTCCATTGATTTTTATCAGTGTACAAAGGAGGGTAACTTCTAATCAATTGAGGTCCTGCTTTCGACCTTAAAAATTGCAGATATTTCCGTTTCTTCTATTTTCAGACCTCGAGTAGGTTTTAATTCGCATTAAGTAGGATATACAATGTCGAATATAGGACATAAAGAATAAAGTAGGACTAAAAGAGGTCTTAGGTTATGCAGGTTCAGTGTAGGGTTAACATTGTTGACTTGTGGTTAAGGCTGGCAGGAAATCGATGATAAAAGGGGGAAAGTAAAAGTGGCTCCTTTTGGAGAAAAGCAAGACTTTAGCCAGCGTGAAACTGCACTTTGGGTGCTCTTCGCTTGACGTATTTCAACTGAATATTTCACCCTGAAATTCACCATTCAAAGGGGAATAAGGGGAATTTCATCCGCGACGTGTTCTCGAATATTCAAAAATTATTCAGCGATCTCGAGCGGTGGAAAGCCGGAGGAAAGTTTCCTTCTTATTAAGTTATTTGCCGGTGGACGTTCAAGTTTTTTTTTTTTTCCGGTGCGCAAACGGGTTGATATTTTATCCAACAGCTGAAAAGGAGATATTAAGCTCTTACAGGAAGATGGAATCCTACTTCTTTCGGGATTGGATTGATTTTGGGAAAATCCATACATCGCCGTGAAGACCATTCATCTCCTTCATTACTAAAGGATCCTTTACTTCTTTTTTTTATATAGGTAATATCAAACCAAACTTATTCGTACCAATATCTGGGTCACAGGAAAAGAAATCCACTCGAGAGATGGTGCAAAAAAGTGTGAACAAATTTTTTTTGCTTTTCGTACCTGTCGAGTTCTTCGTTTTATCGATTTTCCGAGATATCCTGAAATCCAGCTCCACTTTATATTTCTATTCGTTATCCTAATCCAAGATCTTTTTCTTTTTAAAAACTGTAAAAACTATAATCCCGCCACAGCGGGCAACATTAAGGGAGGGCTTCCATTTTCTACTCTTGTTTCTCCTCAAGTTCCTTTTACCTTCCTCTCTTATTAACTTTTTCTCCTCGATTTGCTTATCATTCGAGTTACGTTTCCAGGAGAGCGGAAAATGTTTCCACCATTTTCATTCCTTGCATTGTTCCACAATGCCGGGGTGTATGATTCCGAATTAACTCGAAGAAATATCAATCACTCTTATATAAAATTCAAAATCTGGTTGTTTGTCATTTCTTTACTCACCAGTGTGTCAGACAAATTTTTTTGCAGTTAATTACCATGATAAGTATATTCATCTGTGTATTGGCGTTGTTATGCCGAAAACAATACCAGATTCTTAAGGGCAATTCCTGAAAGAATAACGAAGAATAATGAATAACTCTCTTTACCTTAGAAGTTTCATTTTGATCCAATCTTATTGAAATTTGGTTTAGCTGATCTTTATTGTCTATCGAAAAGTATAGGCTAATGTAGGTTTATTAATTTGCGAAAATATTAGCTATAAATAAACAGAAGTACGGATATTTATTTTCAAACTCTAGTCTCCTATGTATTTTTTTATACTATTTGTTGAAAAAATATATTCGTTGCATAGAAATAATGCCGGTTGCATCACGGCCGGTTAATTCGGAATTAATCCGGAAATTCACCGCTGGGCCGACGAGCACGAGCTGCAAGGGACGCGAATCGATCGCAGACTATCGATCACGAATTGGCTCAAAGAGATCGGAAAATGCGTGGAAATAACGAGAGACCGAAATTATCAGACAGAGCTGGCCTTGGGAGGGAACGGATTTGGATCGATACTTTGGGTTCAGGTGCGGCGCGCCCAAATGCCAACCCTCTCGAGTATCCGCATTGCTGCCGGTCTCGTTCCAAGAGCAGGAAATTATACCACAGATATATGTACACCTACAAGTTATTCTTAAGTTTCTGAAAAATGGTATGCACCAAGTAACTCTAATTAAGAGGCCGAAACTTGTACTTGAAGGGCCTAGTGCAAAAAAGATGCAAATTACGCCGGGCACTTTAGGCCCTTGAATTGCTAATTATATATATTTACATATTTATACTATGTCTTAACAGGGCGAAAATTATGGAAATGGTACCTGGCACTCGTTCCTTTAATTACTATTTATATGTATTTATATATATTTGTATATACTTGTGAAACCCTTCATGCCTTCCTCAATTTACACATAACTCCCTGCCATCGCATTCAACTGGACCCATGGGAATAAAGTGTGAAAATAATAGCACCAACGTAAATGTGGATACAAAAGTGATATTTAGGGAATTAAAAACAGTACAGCATGAAAGAACATAGAAAATCAGTTCCGGGTTATGTGGACTCGAATAAGGGATGAAGGTTAATATGCGCTTTCGGATGAAAAATATTTATCCGCTGGGTGAAACGTTTCTAATTTCCCACTCTCCGAGAGGTTCTCCCCAGGCTCGCCGCTTCTGGATATTTATGGAATTTAAATCTTCGTTTAACGTCCCCCAGATTAAGGCAGTTAAGGAGCCCAAGGAACGTAAAGCTGCTGCACCGTTGTCAAGGTATTTACGAGCGGCATTGTCCAAGTCCATAAACGCGACGCCCGTTTCACCAGGGTGGGTATAAGAAATATCTCCTTCTTCTCGGAGGAATCTCGCTTCGTCTCAGGTAGAGATTCAATTAGGAGATTGTAATCCGGGGACCGTCGAGGCGCGCCATTTAACGCCTCGCGCTTTCGTGCTTTTCTGTCCGGTCCGGTGAAATTCCGCACTTGGCGAGAACTCGCCGGTCCTCCATGCTGTTCCGCAACTTCCGCGACGGAATGGCCGGAGTCGAATCAGCAGATTGGAATCGGTCTTATCGATGATTACGCCCGTTGCGGGGACCATATGACTCCACTTACGTCCGTTCGTTCCATCGGTATGGATACTTTGGTCCATTTCTTCTTCTGACCGCTTCATCTTCCTAGATGTCTATTTTTTTCCCTTCTTCGTTCGCAATCTTCACGACAGAATGGTCGAAGTCGAATCAGCAGATGGGTAACGATCTTATCGATGATTACACGCTTTGCGGAGTCCTAATGAGTTGATTCACGTCCATTCGTTCGTTTAGTCCTTTTCATCCATCAGTCACTGAATTTTATCCTTTTACCTTTTCTTTGTTCAAAAGAAAACAAGAAATGTAAGGAACTCAATGGTCGCCTCCACTCTTGAACCATCTGCGAAGAACGGGTTCAATCATCAGTATTTATAAACACGGGCTATAATTTTATTTTATTATACTGTACTAACAAGATTCATTTAATTTCCTATTTTTGCGCCGTCCATCTTGACGTAGTATTTATTTTCTCGTTTACCAGCTGACGCCGGCGAATTTATCGTTCGCAATTGTCCGTTCATTTTGCAGAAGCACCCTGAAACAGGAGCGTCGCTAGACGTCTACGAATAATCCTTGTCTTTCATCAAGTAGAGTTGCGTGCATGGGAAACAAAAGGATACGGTGCATTGTCTGGCCAACAAAAGCCATTCTCGACGTAAGCAACGCCCCTTTAGCTGCTCATTCATTCTGCAAATGTAGCATTAGCAATATTGATACTTCCAATTAACTTTAAAATGATCCCTATTCACTTACAAAATTCAATAAATCATTATTATCACCGCAACAAATTAAACAGTAATTGACCTTTTATAGCCATCGTTGATTAGGTTTTCTTCTATTAGCACCTCATTGCAGTGCATTTTGAATAATCAGATGAATTTGAAATTGCTTTCCTAACGCTGAATGAATTTCCGTATGCAAATGTGTATCGATTGAAGTATTTATTCTAGTCTTGGAACGGTCTTAAAGTTGTGTAGAAATCTGCCACAGAAAGCTTTTCAGCTTTATGCGCGATCTTTTAGCTCTTAACAACCCCTGGCTGCTATTATGGTATCATGTAAAAGAACGAGCTCTGTGCCATTTCCTGCGCACTTCTCTGGTCTCGTCAACAGAGCAACCCGGTTCTTTCAACTTTGCAAGCTCGCCTGCACCTTATACAATGCACTTCCGACAGTAGCGGGAACTTTAACGAGAACTTTCATGTCTCATTTTCCCGCGATTTCTTCGGCAATCGGGTTTTCCAGTTATTAGAAGAAATCATCTACGCAGCGAACGACGAAACTGTCATTTTAGAAATTCGGCGTGTTCTTTTATTTTATAAGAAAAATAAAAAAAAGTGCACATAAGCAATCTTCTCATTAAAGCTTTATTCATTTGATAGTCCACTTCGTCTAATTGAATAGCTTAAACTCCCTGTTAATGAGGAATTACAATGAAAGGGCCTTATCTCCTCGTTTTCCATTTTTGAATGTCAATTCTTATATTTTGCCATTTGCAAACGAATTATTCCGGCCTCATTTATACCTCTCTCGTTTCCTCGGACCCGCCCACTTAATTTTTTCTCTCGTTCTTCAGCAGTCTCTTAATTCCCTCTATTGAATGAAATTCCGTCCCTTCTTCGAGGTGCTATTCAAAGAACTTTAAATTACCAGGGAAGAATTAGAAAAGAAAGACCATGAGCGCAAGGAATTCCGAAGGTCTTCAGAACCTCTCCAGATCTTTATCTTAAGAAATCTTTTTCACTCGCTCGTTTTCCATTTGCGCGATATCCCCATTGGGCTCTACTTCCCCGCAGACTCGCATTTTGCGAAAATGATGCACTCGATGAAAAGGTAAAGGCCTGGAAAGCGGAAGATTAAATGAACCAAGGGCTCGTATCGGCTTTGGCAGCTGCAATTACTTCAACTGCCGTTTCATGCTTGAATTTTCCTTCCCTCCTATCAGGTAACGTCGATTAATAACGGAATCGTGCTTCGCCCTCTTCCGTAATTATTGGAGAGATCAAAGGGAGGAAGTCTCCTCGAGCGTGAACCTTCTTTTATTTCGTTAAAGAGAAAAAGGTAACCACGATTAAATTAACGAGACGCCGAAATTATTCGAGCTACGAAATTGGATTTCCAGAGTCCTCACAAAGGTAGCTCCAATAAAACCCACCACTGCATTCTTTATTTCAAACGACTCCATAAATATTTTTCACCCACACTCTTCGTTACTAAAAACCTCGAATTGCGGTTCCTTTTCTGTTATCGGATCTCCAGAAAATTTCGAGTTGATTTTTAAGCCCCTTGTTTGTACGTAAAATAATCATTACGTTAAAGTGCACTATTCTTCTCAACTAGGAATATACACATCGAAAACATCGTACGTAAAATCAACGTTTCGTTGTAAATATATATTTAACGTAGAGAAGAAACCTAAACATTTAACTTTTAACATCTACCACTCTATTTCCACTATTTTTACGGGTATGAAACCTGAATTCCACTACTTTGAGTTTATTGTAGGCTTTAACACATTCGAGACGGGATGTACCACCGGTGGTACACATCGAATGGCAAAACCAATGGTTCAATATTTCCCCGGCGTGAACGTGTTAAATTGGTTTTGAGATAATCTAAAGATAACTTTTCTATCATTCAGGTCTTAGACCTTAAAGGTTGCAGATATTTTCATTATTTCTATTTTTACGCCTAAAGTAGGATTTAATTCGTATTAAGTAGAACGTGCAAGATTGAAAATAAGACCTAAAATGTGAAATAGGACCAAAGAAGGGGTTACTTAGAGTATGGAGGCTCAAAATAGAGCTAAAATCTCGATTCGAGCAATTATGGACCCGTTGCATTGGATATTCATTTCCAGTGTGAATCGCGATATGAGCTTATAAAAGAATCTGTCAGCCAATGCGGGAAACAATGTTTATAAGAAAACTAGGTCGGAAACTCGCCGCATTCAGCTGCAGAGAGCGTCGGATTGTGCTGTGCATGCAGTTTGCGTTTTCTGCAGTATCGTACGTTATCATTGCGCGATTCATGTCCATTCTAGCGGGTAAACCGGGGCTTGAAGGGTGAAATCTCCACACGAGAATCCGCCGATCTTCTTGCCAACGGGAGGAAAAATTATTCCACCTCATTTCCGAGATAAAGTTCAAGGACACCGCCCACGCGAGGTGTCCTTCTCGAGTTTTGAGGGCCACTCCTGTCTTGCAAAATTTCCTGGATGCCGAATAATTACCGAACTCGGTCAGGAACTTCGCAAGTTCCCCTTCGGCTGTAAACCTCCTCTTTTTCTGGAGCGAACCTTCCGGTAGGAAATTAAAATTAATTAACGGGGAAATTTAATATGGCACCTGTCGTCACCTTATTGTCTCCTTTCCGTGCTCGGCCGTTGTTTTCGCGCATTAAGAAGAGCAAATGTTTGCACTGTACCCTCTTTGCTCTTACTGGGTGTTTCTACTTGGCAGCTCGTTGATCCTCCGATTTACTCGCAGTAACTCCTTGAGAACACAACAGCTGCTTACGACTTGGGTTTTATCACGGGATCATGTACGGCAAGCTGCGGGGGGTCGATAAGAGACGAAACCCGTGATCGAGAAATATTTAAAAAATGATTCACTCGCTCATAGAATCCTCGAACAAAAGTTCAGTTTGGAATTTTTCTGTCGTTTATGCAGAGAAATATATTTCCTTAATGGACGAAACTATTATCAGCGCAGCCATAGAATGTACTTTTTATACGAACCATATATTAACGCGACGAAATTCATTGGCTAATAAATTCTTTGGTCGATGACGTCAAATGCTTGATTATGTTAGATATATAAGAAATTCAGCACATTTAACCGAAATATTTAGTATGTCGACCGAAATATTTTCTACTATTAACAACTAAAGGCAGTCGGTCGAACAATTTTGTTCGATGAAGAAATATTTTCTTTCTTACATATCGGCAGAAAAATATTTACGTAAAGACAGAAAATATGATATAACGCGTTACTTCGATTTTTGCTCGAAAACGTTGAAAAATAGATTTTTTTTTTAACCCGTCCACAGGTTCCATTAAATTCGGTGAAATGCAACGTAATCTGTTACGTGGGAATTCATCAATCCGGTACGCGCAATGCAGGCGAAACAGCTCGCTAATTTCGGTACACATGCCACAGTGAAATTCGAATTTCAGAGCCTAATGTATGTACAAGCTAGTCGGTACAGAGTTCGCGGAAATCGTTTTTCTCGTATTCTCCCGCGCCGTTCTCGGAACAAGTTTCGCACTGTAATTAAATTTATCCTCCGCTGTGAGATTTTTATTCTTGGCCGCTGCGACCTTTAGCGTGGACCTCGCATAAATGTAAATTAAACGACGCAGGGACGCGAGAATTTTGATAGGAAAGATCAGGAAGCATTTCCGGGGTTGCTCGATGAAGTAGCGAGAATTTTTTTTCCCGTGATATTTATAGACGGACTCGCTTCGAAGATTGTCCTCATCAAAATCCCCAGGGATCTCGAACGTTGTGGAATATAAATGTCACGGTATTATTTCCCGGCTAAAAGAAGGCCAAATTCAGCCTCGATTAAATGAATCGAGGGGAAATATCGAAAGAGCGGTTCAAATCGTGAGAGATTTCACGCCTCGTCGATATATCGCGCGGGGAGAATCTTCGAGAGTAATTTTATCCCCGCTCTCGCCAGAGAAAACAAGAAAATGAACTGCGACGCAATCCTCCCCTCCCGAGTCTTTTTTTAAAAGTCAAAGAAAATTTGCATATAAATGTCAAGGCGTTATATTCGGGTCAAAGAGATAGAATTCAGCGCCCGGGAAAATGTAGGAAACGTCGGAACGCGGCGAATGGGTAGGGTCATGAGATTGAACAAAGACTATTAATTCTAATGTTTAAATTGCATTTTATAATGTTTTCCCTTGATTTTGGGAAAGCTGAAAATAATTCGGCGCAAAAGGGTATCACGCAGTCGACAGTTTCAATTAATTTTGATATTTATCCAGTGACCCCAAAAACTACATTTTACATTTTTTCCGTGATTTTCGTGAAGCTCAAAATTATTCGAGTTGGAAAGGTATCACGCATATGCATTTCAATGAATTTTCCTAATGATTCACTGTCTCCAAAATCTGAACCACATTTAATAATATTTTCTCCTGGTTTGGGAAAGGCTATTATTTTATATTCGATACAGGCAAATATAGGCATTTCAATTAATTTCACGAGGATGAATCGTTTTTGAAAATATCCCTGGTCGAACGGGGTAATTAATCTCGCTATTTGAAAGTCCGTCGGGAATAAAGCATTCTTGGTGGCAGAGCAGGTATTGCTGTTTACAGGATTTATCGTCACGGTTAAACAAATGCAAAAATGTTATATTCGGCACAGGAGAGTCCATCGCAAACAGGCCATTTCATTTAATTTCGCGAGGGTGAATTGTTTTTGAAAATATTCCTAGTCGAACGGGATAGTTAATCTCGCTATTTGAAAGTCCGTCGGGAATAAAGCATTCTTGTTGGCAGAGCAGGTATTGCTGTTTACAGGAGTACACGCGGGGTTGGCAAAGTGAATTATGGATAATTTACGAACTCTGCATCGGCGCGGAGAATTTATGCCACATTCAGGCTTGAGAATCTCCACTGCATGAGTAATTCCGTCTCACTACGCTCCCAGAAATATACATATTAATCCCCTCTCCTCTCGATCAAGGTTCCATTACATTAAATATTATTAATCAACAACGAGGGATCTACGGCCTTAACCCGATTTTCCCCTTCGCTCTTGAGCGTTATTTACCGAGGGTTCATTAAACGTAGTACTAATTCGAGTTTCAGGTGGTATTGTAATAATTCGGAGACACGCAATAGTCGACCCCATTGACCCAGAAATCGTGAAAGTTGACGCCCAGGAAATGGTTGTCTAGAGATAAGCAAACACGAAACCGGTGTCGGAGTTAACCGCAATAATAGCCTCCGATGGTTATTTTCCTTCAACATAATGAATTCCTCTTGGAGTGCCTTGTTAGGAAAGAAATACCGTGCTTTTGTAACCTCTTTATTGAACGCTATATTTAGACAACGTATTCATTTTATACCACATTTTCAAACAGATTTATATCGTCTCCTACACTACATAAATGCATGAACTTTCTTACAGAATTTCACAGAATAATACGGCGATGTTGTGAGATTACAGATTTATTTATAAAAATATAACAAATTGCGGACTAACTGATTTTTACACATGATCTTTATCACCCTGAAAATGATGTATGAACAAATCTTATTTCCTTTGCATCATGCACGCTGTCGTTGCCTTTCAATGGCGGCCAAAATGGCGTCACTTTGGCTTGCACTACCGCGGTCTGCCGTTGAATCCTCCAGCATATACATACATCGACTGTAACCGAACGGGGGTCGCAATAACGCGCTTTATTGCTGCTCGATCAGCGAAACGGCCGACACGGTGCCAACAATTCCCGGAGGAATGCGCGTTATCAAAGGGGTGAAGTTACGTGCTGAAGATAATCTTGCCGCGGTCGGTCAACCGAAGTGTATATCAGAAGAAGAGGTCTCCTTCGTGCGACACTCGATATGTTTTGTATTTCTGTATCCTATGACGTTAATTATAATTAATATGTATAAAAAGATATTCCTTTCTGATTTGAGTGTTGAATTATTCAGAATATTATATACACCTTGTTGTGATTCCCGCACTGAGAAGGAAAGATCAGCTGATTCAAAGAAATACAAATTGTTGATATGTCATACCATTGCCTGGATCATACATAGTTGTAAGAAACAATTATTTTGTCAAGAAGAAAAATCGATGTTGACTTAAAATAATTTTGTTTACTCAATCTGATATTTATTTGGACGTATTTGATCGCAGGATTTTCTTGTAGCAATGCATATTTGTTTGGGTCAATTTATGTTTTTTTTTTATCAAGGGGGGGCCTGTTTATGTAGATTATTTCCAGAGATTACTCAGTAATTGGAGTACATGCATAAATCTGGAATACTTTGTGCACATTGTCCGATTTATCACCCTATCCATTACGTATGTGTTTGTGCATCTGATGTATTTACCGTCAGTTGCACAAATGTCGTCTCCAGTGGCATTTCTGCATTTAACTTTTGTCTCAGTTCTGTTGCTTGATTAAATTAGCACTCTCCGCTGCAAATTGGAACGTTAAGCAGGAGTTTCGCGAACAAAGCCCGGGTGAAAAGTCCGTAATGAGTTTCTTAGGAATGGGGTGCATTATATCGTGGATCTCATACGCATGCTCTCCTACCCCTTACGGTCATTCGTATGGGGAATGCAAGTAATGTCAAAGGTGGAAGTGCATCGTACCTTCCCCGGGCTGCAGTGATCCGGGTCACTCGTTCACGAACTTAGTCCGCGAAGATGTCCTACAAGTCAACTATCCAAAATAAAATTCAGCTCACAGAAATGGCTACTTCTCCCCTCCCAAACTAACAAATACAATGGTAATTAAAATTTATTTAAAAAATCACCGGCTACAAAAAAATTACTACGAATTGTTCTAATTTGAGAATCCACTGAATTTAGAGGGTGCAGTATACCGACCTTCCCCATAAAAGCACAAAAACTTGAAAGCGTCCTTCTACTGAATGTTGAAAATTCCCAGTCGTGTCCAATGCACCAGTGGCAGATGGAATTTGCATTATTTCTTTCTTCCTTTCCGGTTGCTTCTCCATTGCAGTTTCTTTCGTGCATATATAAAGTGGACAGGTGGGAGAGGACACCAACGTTGGCCAGTCCGCGTAATGTTGCGCTCGCCTTTAAGTGGCATTTCTATTTCAAAGGCAGCTGTTTATATACCGACCAGTTTACTACTGTTTACATTTTCCTCAGGATCTGAACCAGTATGTGCATCTCAGCCCTCGGTAAACAGGATGCGATATGTGCATACGGCCTCTGCAGAGCCACACGTTAAAGAAAACATGACGGCCATGAATACCGAAACGGAGTCCACTATTATTCCTTTTCAGACGTGGATGCTTCTCCCTCAGTGCGGACTTCTCTTGCCTGCGAAACAAGATGCATTCCTTGCTCGAATGCCTAACCTTGTGGAATATAGATTGAATAGCATCAAACTCCTTTTGCACCTCCGCCTCGCCAATCGATCGATGCAGGTGCTCGCAGTGTACATCCGGGCGTCTGTAGTAACCTTGTGCACCAAGACGAGACACTCCGAATACAGAACTGCATATTTTATAAACTGTACATATGTGTCGTTGACTCTAAATGTAACCTGGGATTTTTTTTCCGTTGCGAAACTAACTCGACGTTAACGTAATTTAAATGGAAACAACACAAGATATGGGATAAATTCACATTTGTTGGATTTTTTACTTACAAGGAAGATATCCTAGGTCGATCTCTCCGATTTGATTTCTTTTATAATATGTTATAAAAGATTAAAAACTAAGCGATACGTAATTTTTTTTATTTGCCATTAAACACTTTAAGGGGGTGAAACCAGCATTCAAAGTAAGGCCTGTGAGGCTCACCCTATAATTTTTTTTTTAATTGAGAATTATATTTTTTATTTCTCGTTATGAGAAAGCTTTTCCAGTAAGATTGATTAAAAAATATTATGTTCTTGTGGGTGAAACTGGCAAATTGCCCCTTGACATGCCTTACTTTGGATGGTTTCACCCCTTTAAAGTGTTTAATGGCAGATAAAAAAAAAATACGTGTCGCTTAGGTTTTAGTTTACTATAACATATTATAAAAGAAATCAAATCGGAGAGATCGACCTGGGATATCTTCCTTGTTACCTCTTATTTTCAGGATTTTACGCTTTACTTGATATGAGATCAGTTTTACATTTGCATCGCAATAGCGTTTGCTTGATGGAAAGTGGGAATGAGAAATAAACCTTGACAGTAGGGAATGTTGGACCAATAAATACGTCCATGTCTAATATTTAAGTAAATATAACCGAAAAGCTAGTATTTCACGGCGTCATGTATTTCAGCTCGTATATTTTACCCCGACAGAAATTCAATTCGACTTCCGTGAGATGTGCTTCGCTGAAGAGGAAGAAGAAGCGAAGAAGCTCATCTCGCGGAAGTCAAATTGAATTTGCGTCAAGATGAAATAGATGATGTCTTGGAATACGAGCTGGGAAGCAAGAGACAATATGTGGAAGGGAAGAACGTTCTTCATCGGGGTATACCTGTAATATTACGCCACTCTTCAGCATAATTAACATCAAAGTTCTCTTTGTTAAAGTAATATGAATGTGGCGCCTTAGAGGGTTATAAGCTATACAATTTTCGTCAAACTGGATGCACCGAATAATTTGAAACCTTAACACGTGATTATGAAGATCCTAATAAAGGTCTTGAAACTCACGAAATCTAATCCTTCGAAAAACAAATATTTTCACTTCTTCTTCGGGATAAGTAACGAAATTTTTGTCCAAAAATAAAATCTCGCAAGTTTCAAAACCTTCCTGAGTCCCGTGTTAAGGTTTGAAATTATTCGGTGCACCCAGTTTGAAGATAAGTTTTATAAATATTTGGACTTTTGATATCTATATGGTACTTTCGTAACACCTTAAGTATCCAAAATGGCATCATCGCTGAATAGGGTGGAGTTCTCCATCTCTCGGGAGTATTTTTTTTTTATCGGAGTCGATTAAGTCTCCCGACGCTTTTCACCTTCCTTACTTCCCACTCTTTGTTTTAACAGTTTCCTTTCGAATTTTGTTCCAGATTCTCAGCAACAAACCGATGAGCATAGCGCACGATAGCAGCGACCTGGAAACGGACTGGAGGGACAGCGAGTTCATCACGGAGTGCCTTTGCTGGCACAATGTCTATCGACAGCGACACAATGCCCCACCTTTGACAATGTCCCCGCAGGTAAGTGTCGGCCGAAGGCAGAGCAGAAATTGCGAGATCATCCGGTGAATTAAGCAGCCCTTCGATCGGCGGTTAGTGCATAGGTGGTCGCTGCTGGCCCGGATATGAAGAAATTAGCATATGTAGATATAGGCTCCTTCACGTACGCGTGGTCACGGCACAAGGGCTCCTAGGGCTGAGACTGGAAATTCAAATGAGCCTGCATTTGGCGAACAAAGTCTTCTCCTGGGCGAAACTGTCTGATACCGGTGCACTTGGTGCATAATAACGAGGAGCGAACTCATGTCTACGTTTGTGCTTGCAGTTGTGTGAATATGCGCAAACCTGGGCGAATCATCTGGCGCATACCAATACGTTTTACTACCGGAACGATCGAGAGGTGGGCCAGAATTTATACTGTCGACCTGGCGGGGCTGTTCCTGGCGATGTCCCTGGACAGGATGTCGCTGCATATTGGTACTCCGCGGTCAGGCAGTACGACTTCTTCAAGGAGCCGGATGTCCTGCACGCGAACGTTAATGCAGGTCAGTTCGTGACCCTCTCTCGAATTTCACGCAGGTCCATATCTTACTTAAAAATAAATGTACTTCAAAAGTATATGTTAAAATATCTGCAAATATATACATTGCAAAATATATTTCCGGAGATACACTCTCAGGTATATTTCATGGCCAAAGATTATTCATTCCCGTATATGTTTTTTATGTAAAAGATGTATTTTGACATATATTTATTCCCACGTGGGTATGATTTCCGTGTTGGTTCAATAGTGTACGCACGATTTGAATCGTGAATAGTTTTCTAAGGTGCAAACTGGAATTCGTTATTTACCCATGCAGTATTCTCGTGCAGTTGACAAAGGCCAGCGTTTTGCATGGCGATGACTTTGGCCTTGACCGCCGTCTGGTGGAGTCGTTTGGCCGCAACAAAGTCAATTCTGGAGGTTCATTTCGCTCGACAGGAGAGGCGGAATTATCGGCCCAGCTAACGGCTTGGAGTAACGAAATATCGATTAGTCGGCTCGTGGATTTTCCTGTCAAGGTTAACGCAAAGGCCGGTCCTTGAACCGTGGTTGAGCGAGGTCAGGTCGGTGTTGCCTTCAGGAAGTTGGTCGTGACCCTGGCCCTGTCGAAACCAGAGAGGTCTCTTGACTCGTCGGGCATTAATTTCCGGCTCTATCGGACGACTCGTTTCGCCCTGGCCTCGTGAATTCGTCAATAAACGATCGACAGTTTTCCCTTTCGCATTCGGCCGCTTGACGGCTGGCTTTTAAACGCTTTTAGACGAAAAGCAGAAATATTCCTTGCGGAGGTAACTACGTTCGTTTCACTTTGCGATATTTCAACCGTGCACGGATGAAAAGGACATTTGCATTTTTAACAAAGGTCAGCATTGCTGATGAAGCATTGCTCCTACTGCAGGAATAATCGCACCAACAATAAAAATGTTTACAATTATAGAGAGGAATTTTTTTAGAAAAAATGCTTGCTAAATTCGCGGATGAATTTGCTGCAACGGCCAAAAAAATATTGTCACTGTTCAGACGAATAAGTGACATTGAATTTGTTGTTTTATTCGTTATTATTTTGATTTCACTTTGAATATCAATAATTGAGAAAATGACGCGGTAATGTTAATTGAAACATTAGGTAAATTGTCTCGACACTAATGCACGAATATTAATGTAAATAGTAATTATTTATAAAAAAGAAAAACATTCGTTTTCCGAATTGGGCCCTATTCATAGCATGCAAACTTACACGTATTACCGTGTTGCAAGACATTTCACGTCAATTAGAATCGAATGTAGTCGTAAAATTTCCACGTCACTCGTCACGGTTTTGATAAAGTCGATCACGAATCGGTGGCTTCCAGTGTCGGTAATTGAGTTGTTAAAAACTACAAGTACATCAAGGGAACTTATGATCGAGCATGTTTGAAATTTTCACGCTTGACAAGTTCTAACACCTTGTGTGCACATATCTGAAAAACGCACATGCTTAAACAATTCACGCATTTCTGACTAACTCAGCTAATTACGCCGCTAAAGTGGTGTAATTAACAGTGATAATTACACCACTTTCCGTCAGACATTGAAAATCTGGTGTGCAGAGTATTTTCGTAAATTGCACGCGCGACATTAATAGGATGCAATTTCCAACGCATGTGGGGATGGCTTTTGAGTTATTTCTTTTTACCATTTCCCCGGGAAAAGCAGCGATCAGGAAAACATTTCCGACGCTTCTCAAAGTAATACTTTCGTTTTCAATCCAGCACTGGGATTCCAAATTAATGGACTCGTTCATAAAGTGTCAGTTATCGATAATCTATGCAGTACGGGTGCAACAGGTAGGTTCGAATGGAAATTCCTGAAAACAGTGATTCCTTAAACGATCTCAGACAACCTGGTGCAAAACAGTCTGATCTCCCTTTAATGGATGCATATGCAATTACGTACTTTTTCTCCGAGTGTGTACCTTTAGCTTCATACTATCATTCCAGGTATTCTGAAATCTTTATATCGCGTGTTCTACTGTCCAAGTTTGCCCAACTTAAGTGCGTTCGTCAACACTCGGATAGGTGGACCACTCGAGAGGAAGCAACGTTGGAGATTCAATATTTAACACTGCACCTGCTCCATGAAGCTCCTTCCTAGGAACAAAAGAGTTCATTACACTCATTGCGTTATAAATCGCCGTGAAAATTACTTTAATTTAAATTTTCACCACCTTCAGATGATATGGAAGGGTCATTCTATATAAATAAAACGTCAAAGATTATAAAACTTTTCTCCAAGCTGGCTGTACCGATTCATTTGAAACTTCAGCACGTGATAATGGAAAGCCTAAGGAAGAACATGGTGCTCGTGAAATTTCATTAAAAAAAAAATTAAAAAAAAATGCATTCTTCGTTCTAGTCTGGGATAAATAAACGCAATTTCTTTTAATAAAATTTCATGAGCACCACGTTTCTTCTTAGGGCCTCGATAATTATATGCTTAAGTTTGCAGCGATTTGGTGCATCCAGTTTGGGGAACGGTTTTATAAATATTTTGACGCTTTAGATACATAGAATGATCCTTTCATATCTCCTTAAAAACGCTTAGTTTGAAGCGCGGCGCGCCAGACGCGCCAAGTGGCGCGCCGCGCCGAACGGTTGGCGCTTATGTTCTCCTGATCCGAGTGTCCCGTGTGCGCAGGTCACTTCACGCAGCTCATATGGGCGAGCAGCCGGTACTTCGGAGTCGGGAAGGCGCGCAGCCGGAGTGGCAAGATCATCGTGGTGGCCAATTACGAGCCGGTCGGCAACGTCTCGGGCCAATTCCAATGCAACGTTCTGCCGCCCTTGCCGGACTGCGCGAACCTCCCGCTCCCATCGCCCCCGAGGATTCGGCAGAACGACGCGCCCGAGCACTTAGACGCTTCCACCGACAGCAACAGTTCCATAAGCACGCAATAATACAGACGGGTCACCTGCCTGTGCTGCGTCTGCACGAGGTGGGCGCAGAGGTGAGCCCCGAGTCTTCGCATTTTCACCCAGCGCGCGCCCCCTCGGGAGAAAAACAAAATGGCGGCGGCTGCCGATCAACCTTCACGCCTTCCTCCATTTTCACATGGTTTACTCCCTGGAATCCTGTGAAATAAAATGTAAAGATGGGAGTGCCACCGGGAATTTGTTTATATAATTGATAATAATTAGGTAATTATGGCAATGAAGGGTGAATGGTAAAAGTATAATAGAAGAAAGAAGAGGAGGCATGAAGGTTAGGTATATATATATCTTTGTACCTTCGTTGTCTTTAATAAGCCACTCAGTTGACTCGAGGCCTTTTTAGTAAGAAGTGTTACGCTGTTCAATGCGAAGTTGTGGATTTTGTCGGCTTCGTTGATATTACAATTATCGCCAATTTGGGTATTACTGATTTTCACTGAAAAAGGTCGAATGACTGGGGTTTTAAATGAAGATGTATTTATATTGGTTAAATGAAAGAAATATCAGTAGTGACCAATTGAAGGGAAGCGACAAAAATTCAAGGGATAATTTTAGAGAAATGTTTAAAAACTGGTCATTTGGTCTTATTGTTAAAATCCGTAATTTCGTATCGAACGACCTAATACTTGATTTTACTGACACGAGGAGTGCACTAAAAGCTATGCATTTTGAACTGGCCGGAATATGACGGCCATGTGTCATAGTAAAATATCGGTTTTGCAGAGTACTGAATTTTGCGTTCAATGCGATCTCGGGGTCTTCTAATTGTGTTTAAAGGCGACGGGCTCATTGCGCGAGGCAGCTGTTAAAATGGCACCGATATTCCAAAATCACGAGGAGAGGTGTGTGGGTTTCACGTCGGTGATAATCGAGTCGAGGCTGACCTTTGATTCATATGTTGCGCCCCTTTAGAGCGCATGTCGTGCATTGAACGTGGTACATACCTACGGCGTGAGTATTTGTAGACTGCTTTTTGATTTATTTTTTTGTAATTCGAGAAGCCTTACACCTTGGGCGGGCCATTAGTTAGGAAGAGTCTTTGACATCGACGCGAAGATACGTAATTTTCTACGACGAGAAAAAGAAAAGAAAAATTCGCCAGAGTCGAGAATAATATTGCATTGGGTGGGTCAAGGTTCACCAAATGTCTCCAGTCCTGCGTTCTATTTCAGCGATTTTCAAGTGAAATTTCTTTTAGTACGATAAATACGTGTAATCTTGCATGTCATGAAACTGAAATGTTTTTTTTAAAGTTAATTATTATTTACAATTATGTTTCAATTCTGTCACTTTTGGTCCTGACAAAATTTCCGAAATTTTTATATTTCAAGTTCACTGCACTTTACATCCTTTGTGTTTTAATATCGGGACAATTTGCGTTAATGTTTTCATTAGCATCGGTGCTCCATTTTCTCTTGGTTAATATTTAAATTTTAGTAAAAATAACAGGGATAAGAAATGAAAACAATCATGGCTAAAACAAGTAGTATGGAAGGGTATATCGTGAATTATTAAGACTAATTATTGGTATCCAGTCATTTTTTAAAAATTTATTTTCACGTAGTGATTTTTTTTTCCGTGCAATATCGATATATTTTTTTCATTCGACAAAAGCATGGTTGTTCACATGGTTCGCATGGTTGGTGACAATTTTCTACCCAATGAAATATGGTTCGCGACGACAGTAAACCTAGGGAATGGGAAAAACATGTCCTTAAAGCTCTTCCGAAAACAAACGAAAATTAAAAGAAACCCGAACTGGCGAAACTACAATCAGAAACGTCATCAAGGTATGAAAAGCTGCTCAGAAGTTTTATGTACCTAACTATAAAGTAGGAAATAACGACGTCGCGACATCGAAATCGCACAAAATGCGAGCGACGAGACGCGTTGCCTATGAAAACAGATACTAATTTGATATATAAGCGTAGTATCGAGGTAGAAAGAGCAAACGGTGAAAACGAACCGAAGAGGGGGTTTGCAATCTCGGCGATATTCAGCATTGAAAATTTCAATGCAAGGTCGACTCACGAGGGTCGAGCTTATCGTTCCAGACCTTTGCCCAGGCTTCGTGCGAACCAAAAATAGGAGGATTAATTTGCATTCAATGAATACCATTAAACCGTAAATATAACTCAACAGCTGGTTACGCGATTAGATATTTTAGTTTACGAATTAATTGATGAAATCTTCGCAATTAAGAGTACCCGAGTCGAAATTTCAGCCGCACTAAATAATTCGTTCAACCTTGCACGTTTGCACAAATCTTGTTTATTTACCTCAGACTAGAACCAAGGACACATTTTTTTTTTTTAATGAAATATCGTGAGCATCACGTTCTTTCTTAGGATCTCCACGCGCTGAAATGTCAAATTCGATGCATCTAATTTGGAGAAAAGTTTCATAAATATTTTGACGTTTTGATATATAGAATGACCCTTTCATAACACTTAAATATTTTTCATTTTCTGAGTGATTAACCCCTCGACTAGTTTAACCTAGTAGTTTAACAAATTGCTTACTCAGCTGTGAAACCACTCACTGAATGCAAATGCGTCCATCGTCAACGTGGTCGTTGGGTCTGGACTAGGAATAGTTTAGTTAAGCTAAGAAGCCGTGCCTATAATTGTAAGTTTTTATGACCGTTTGCTAAATGTTGTTTGGAAGCGTGCAAAGGGATTTTTATGAATGTTCGGTGCTTAGTTGGAGAGCGAAATACCCTAATGTGCACCTGGCCTCGGTGTTGCACATGCACGGCGTCAAATGCAATGTCGAGCACGTAATGCGGTTTCCGGGAGCGTAAATAATGGACGCGCGAGTGCAGGGCCGCTAAAAGGTTCATTATGAGAATCAGACTGGCCGCGATAAGCGCCGGGCTCGTTTTCAAATGCGAAATAACACGTCAATCATCGCAGCTATACGTGTGCCAGGCTGCGGAAAATCTGGCATACGTGTGCTGAGAATTCCTTTGTCGATTTGCCGACAAAAGGTCTTCTCCAGGCTTCAATTCTTTCCCACCGAACGGGTGCAACTGTTCGGATAGGGAAAATCGAATTACATGGTAAACTATACCGAACGTTGCAAATTCAACTATGTCGCTACTGAGAGTCGAATGGTTTAAGTGATCAATTTTGATCGTACTGTCATTAAGTTTTCTTTAAAGGAGAATGGAAAAATCAGGAGAGATTATTTAGGAACTGACATGTTTTGACGAAGAAAAGGAAATTCAGAGACTAGTAAATAGAACGATATTAGAAATCACTTTTTCATTGCTTTTTGCGGATCAATTGTTGATATCTTTTGGATAATCATTTTCGTTATAGCTTTTAAAATTATGTGAACTTTTTATTTTCGACTTGCCGTTCTGCTGGAATCAGGTACCATGCGGAAAAGAAATCAGAAGTCGCTAGTCTCTACAAGACCGCCATTTTGAAATGTTTCAATTTTTTTTTGTCTAGAACTCAATGTAAAGCATCGAGTAAAATAGTAATAGTCTCCATACCTTTTCATTTTCTTTTAAGCTCACTCTAATTAAAACACATTTCACAATTTACTAATCCTTTTAAAAGAGCATGGGTTAAAAGTACTTAAATGAAAGAGGTACTTTCGGCTGCAATCACATTTGGATTAGAGTTACCTCGTTAAGTACATTTGTATTTGTTCGCCTTAGGGACGGCACGTTTAGTTGAGTTTGCAACGGACAATGTCAAATAATTCACTCGAAACCGGATGCAAATGCTGCATTATTGCATCGTCGCTAATATTGCGGATGTTTCGATGTGTCCTATGCAATGTTAGTACGCCGCAATTGTTATTGCTGTTAGGTATGGCACAGACGATGTAGCGCCTAGCGAAAGTGTGATATTACCGTGAGTACTTGAAGCGAACGAAAGCTTGTCCTTTTTCGTTTTTACCCCGTCTATTTGGGAAGCTAAGGATTAGCATTCGACTGATTTTTAACGTTTCGATACCCCTTGTACGCAAATTTGTATACACGACTCGAATCTAAGATTTTAAGCGAGCAGATGTCCTGAAATTTGTTTAAACTGCGGCGAATAGTTGCTTGAGCGCTGCATAGACTTAAATCTTAAGATAACATAAAAACTCCAGGAGACGTCAGTTAGGATAAAATTTTAACTGTTTCGAATTCTCGCTATCCAGTGTTTAGAATGCCTAGACGAAAGCGAACGAGAATGGGTCTGTTGCTGCACGTTTGCAAAACTTTATATGCATCCTTAATATCTGTACAGCGAGCGTAGGTATAAACGGATTAAATAATGCTAACTTATGCGCGAATACTAGATGACTAGTTATATATATACATTAGGTGTACAGTATTTATTTTTTAAGAAGAAAATGCCAAGTGAACAAAGTCACCTAGGATGAGATTAAACAATTAATTTAAATAATTGATGGCTCGCTCCTACATGTGGCCGTGATAAGACCTACTTAAAAAATTGCAGCATTTCAAGTGCATGCTGCGTTTCACTTATATAACTTAGCTGTTAAAAGTGGATAATTTTGTAAACTACGTTAACGGTGCAGTATCCGATCTCATAGGAAATCTTCTTCGGCAATGTTTCACGGTTTCGACGTCTCTGTATCACTCTAAATTAAATAGTATTGCTTCGATCTATCGACTCCCTGAGAATTTAGGCTCGATGTTAAACTCTTACTCTATCGTACATATACTGTAGTTGATCCCATTTTGTGGAAAAGGACTTTCAGCTCTTGTGAATTAATGATTAGTATTCAGCGAAGCGTTAGTTTCCTTCGACGGTCTCTGTCATTACGCGCCTCATACTGATAAAAATGCCCAAGTAAATTTACATACTCAATAATTGGTTATTTCGATGCAACAATAAATTGCAGTAAAATTACGTTGCCTCTGTGATAACACGCTCGGCATGTATGCTAAATTAAAGAAAATTATAATGAAACGTTATGTTTAATTCAAGTAAAAATGCACTGATACGATAAAAATACAATGGTACGTGTATTTATACATTTTATAATTTGTAATTTTTCCATTTTGCGCTTTTCTATGCGAAACTTCAGTTACGGTGTGTAAAAATGTATGTAAATTTCCATCGATTTTTATCAGTGCACACGGCTAGATGTCAAACCTAACGTGAGTCAAGTAATCCATCAAATCCTAGATGAAAAAGACGAACTCATTAGTTATCTAACGTAACGCGTAACTTGAAACACATAGGTGCAATTAATTAATTAGTTAATTGATGGTGTGGAACGTTATCAAGCGATCTTTACGTGTTTCGCGGCGCTGCCGTTCCAAGCCTTCCAGAGACATGAGAGTCGCACCTTTTTACCGAGCTTCTCGCTTTTTCCTCTGTACACTGTTAAAAATGTTTCGATTTTTCGAACATTTTCGAATATAAATGTATACTAAAACCAGAAACCTCGAAAAGAAAATCGGACAAATGTATACACTGCATTTCCTGGAACACAATTTCTACGTAAGAACTCGTACAGAATTCAAAATTTGTTACAAAACAGAAAGATGGGGAAAAAATTCAGCATAAGTATTAATAAATATACCATAGCGCGTTTCTATGAAAATACACAAAATTGTGTACGTATAGGTGATCGAAAATCAGTATACAAAAATATCCGAGTTTTCGTATACATGTCGTATGACAGTTGCAGCTGTGACCGAAAATTAGTATATAAAAGATTTCGAAATTTTGTATACGTATCTAAAATTCGTATACTTGTAAAATTTCTAACATAATCGTTTACGAAATTTTGAAATATTGCGTCTTGGAATAACTTCGACTATCTGTATACTATATTTCGAATACATGTTTTTAACAGTGTACTTTTTCTATCGGACTGCAACGTTATCACTAATGTAGATTATAAGCTCAGAGTTGCACGCGAATCGCGCCGAAATGAAAATGCAACCAACGTACTCACTGGCTTTGCGTGGAGTTATTAAAGAGCTATTTCGGGGAGAAACGACAGCACGTAATGGAGCTTTTTATGTGTCGTCTTGGCCGAAGGTCCTGAAAAACTAAACGCTATGTTGGAAAGAACTTTGTCAACGATTATTGAAGAGATACGTGCAATAAGGATACGTGCGTAGCATTTAGCGTGAAGTATTACCTGTGTAGAGAGTTATTATAGTTAGTGGATAATAATTATTACGATTATTGCTATCACGTTCGAAATAGAAGACAATGTTCGGTTAATCAAAGCATATCACTGCAATGTTAAAAATCGTGCGCATGGTAGACGAAATGACTTTTCATTAATCTCGTTCCGTTGTTGTGTTAAAATTAACAATTTTTTTTCACGTTAGATGTTGATAGCGTTTAAGCGATATTGCCATTGATGCTGATTTCACATCTACTTGCTCCTTCCTATAAACTCACTCTGAGGCGATTAAATAGCTCATACTCTAAAATTATATCTTTCGAATACTGTGCAGTGACACTAATTATTCCTAGTTAAGAGTATCGATGATAAATCAGTGAACTAGGAGTCGCTCTGATTACCGTATTATCTAACAGAAAGAAATCCGCGGTGCTTTAATTAGATTCCCGATCATTTAATGTAAGGAATTAGGTAGAACAACGGTGAACGTTTAAAATTGCGACTAAAAGTGACGGAAGCGAAAATACATTTTTAGACAAAGGGAAGGGCTGTGCGAAAATGTACTTACAAGTACTTGTTAGTGGAACGCCCGAAGCACATTTCACCTGATTATTTAATTTAGTGTTACAAAAATCTTATTATGTATATCTTGGGTTCAGGCTAGATGATTTCTAGTGGATGTTTCAAAACGCTATTGTGCTTGTGTATTCTACTGGTCTGTGTGAATCTATTTCTTCTCTAACAACCGCAGAGGCATCTCTGTGACATTTTGCTTCAATCTGAAACAAGTTTAAAAACGTTTCTACAATCGTTACATGTAGATTAAGGAGATAATAGTATTCCGATGCTAGCGTAATCACCGTTTTGGAAATGTCAAAATCGACAGTTCTCGTTGGTCGTCGTTGGTTGTTACCTTTTTTAAATTGCTCGTTGAATATTTACTATAAGAAGAAGAATTATAAAGTATTTGCCGCGCAGAATATTTTTGTACATTCAGTGGACGTAACTCGTTGACTATATTGTACTTTGATAAACTTCCCGTGTTTTGAAAAAGCTTCCGTTTAAGTTTGTGGACGACAAAAACGTTTAGTGGAACGCCTTGAGAGTAATGCATCTTGTCGCATCTTGAAATTAATATGCTCTTTACGGCTATCATCAGATATGTATAGAGGGATCTAGAAATATCGATGAACTGTGCGAGCGTATAATTTATAACGAATCTAATATAATTCAATCGTATTGTTATGCATTGCAACAACGGCGTAACGAATCCCGTGATGGTCTCAAACGGACTGTGATTGTTAAATTCCATTAATGCATTTGTGTGTCAGGGTAAAGCTATTATCGTTCAAAAGCGAGGTAATGTGTTGCGAATCATTGTAGTCAACGATTTATACTTGTGTCTTTTGTCATATGGGCTTGATACGTAGCAGTAAGTGCGTACAAAAAAATGTGTACATTGAAATTACATTTAAATAACCGAGTAGGTCTATACGTTTGTATAATTTACAGCTAGATTTTGCTGTCGGATATGCGAACTCGGGACACTAAAATAATGTTACACGTATCTGTGCATACGAAAAGAAGTTCGATGTTGACCCCACTCGGAACTATTTGGTGTAACTATAACCTGAAATTGTTTGCGCTATACGAGTATCTGTGAACGCTAAATTTGCAGGAGGAAACCAATCCATTTATCGTAGATCGCTAGATACTCGATGTTGCTAATCGTTGAAAGTTTATTTCAATAATGGAGTCGTTTCGTTTTTAAATTGCTTATTTATTGCACGATGATTGTTATGCTTCGTGGGTTTTGACGCTTGTGACGCTTAGATGCCGGTGGACGGTATTTTCAATTAATTCCTATTAGTTATATAATATTTATTAATTTATTGTTACTTGTAATGCGCTTTTACGAGGCACTATTTTGGATTGCTTATACAGCGTTTCGGATGTACAACGAAAACCGGAGAGGCTCAAGGAATATAACATTGCGATCAAACGGCAAGTTTTGTCGTGTGTCCTCGGAGTTGAATGTAAACAAAAGTGTAAATTCATACGTATAGTTCTCTTATTATGATTTCTCATGGAGTCAGTCGCTTGTAACATTTGTGGTGAAAGAATAAATTGTTGTTGTTGTCATTTATTTGTGTATATATTGTATGCCTAAATCTCCTGGCCGGAATAAATAATACGGATTAAATTACAAAAGAGTACTACATAAAGAATAACTTGAATTTTTATTTTGAAAAGTAGAATCTATTAAGTCTACATTTGTATGGGATTTTTTCGGAGTCTTTTCGATGATATTTTATATTTCAAAAGTGTGCGCCACTGAGTTGATAAAATTCTCATCCAGTGTTTCGACTTCAGCGCCATCTGCGGAAATTCTTGCGGCTGAAACTAAATCCATTTTTGTAGGTTACAATTTCTGGAAATAACAGATTACAAGAGTTACTTGGTTCATTACACTGCTTTACTATTCGAAAGTATTTCATTTTTCTACAATTAACAGTGTTGCAATCTTCGGTAATCATTTTTTTATTCGGAATATGCGAAAAGTACATGCATCACCTGTGGCAATCCCCGGAAATATTGAACTAAACTGAAAGTCCTCTTGCGGAGACAAGAGTTGTCACCGTCTGACCAGTTTCCAAAATGGCGGCGAAGAGTGGTGGTTCCGTCGAATGGGCATCGATAATAAAACCGATTTTAGCTGCATCTTATGGATCTTTCAATAAAAACGAAGTTATAGAGCTTCTTAAAGCTATCCTGAAGAGGTATGTGACGATTATTGAGGCTAACATAACATCTAAATCGAGTGAAAAACGGATCGTCAGAAAGGGTGTCCGTGATGACAGCACAGAAATGGATACTCGTTACTAACCGAATCGACGTTTATTGATTAATTTTTCCTTATTTTGCAGTGAATCCGAATTTTCGGCTCACGAGGAAGAATATGAAGCCTTTTATACGTCTTTCGCAACACTGGCTGCTGATTACATCAGTGGATACGCTGGTGCACGTAAGTCTTGTAATAACCTGGCTATTACAAATGATTGAAGAGATGCTTCTATATAGACGTTAACATTTATACATAAATCACGGGTGGGGACTATAATTTGGTATAAATAGTTATTTTGCATTATATGGCTGTGGCTCCTTGCCTTTCATCTCTATAGGTTTAGCCTTGTAAGATTAATCCTAACCTTTCTGGTAGTTTCTAGAATTGATTAGTAATCATCTCGGCCATTGGGGATTTTATATTGAATCAGTAATATTGTTTCAGTCTCGAAGAATCAAATACCTATGGTATGGCAGGCATGCAGAATCCTGCTTATCTATTTGGTCAGCAAACTGCCACAAAATCAACCGGGAGAAGGTGTACCTACAATTTTGACTACAAAGCAGTTACTTCTTCCCATTCGAGCTCTATGTACTGGACACTCTCTACTCACCAAAACGGAAGAAATTGCTTTGATCGCTATCATGAAAAATGCTAAGACACCATTATGCGTTAAGGCATCAACTTCTGGAGGAGAAAAAGAAATGTCTCCGCAAACGAACAAAGAGCCCAAACGAGTTAGAAACGACTTGTCGAGTAGCATTCTTGAGCAGTTAACCATGCCACTTCATGACTTCATACCATCTACCTCGATTATTGGTGAAACTGCAAGCGATACTGCTAATAGACCGTCATCAGAATGCTCTACAGTTGATATTAATACTGACATAAAGGTTGGTTGAAGAACCACGGAGAAAAAGAATTAAGTAAATTAATATATGTTTTTAATTTCAGATGATGTTTATAGCCAACAACATAAGTACATTGCAGAGCATTGGTGCTGGAGATACTTTACTAGACATGTGTTCAAATCTCCCGCATTTATCTAGATACACTCGAAAGTATCAAGCTTATTTAAACAAAAAAGGCTTCAGTTTACCCGCTAATCATTCGGAAGCATACACTATTCGACATAGTTTACATGCTATGGTTAATGATATAAATATTGTGCATAGTGTGGTATCACTTCCTATTTTGGAACCACTGACCCCAGTAAAACTTGAGAAATTATCTCTATTGACAATGTCCTGTTTGTATTGCTCGATTGCCAATGCAACCGCTTCTAGTATAGTAGGTATAACAAATGCCGTCTCACCTAAATGCAGCACAAATACAACGGGCAGTGCTCAGGGCAATCAAAGCAATAAAAGTACTGAAGAAGAATACGATACATTGGCAATTACTGTTGTAGAAAAAAGTTTGGAAATATTCGGACTTGTCTCAAACATTATCAAGAATAGTACTCGAGCAGGTGGACATGTAAGAATTATATATAGTTTGTTAACATAAAGACAATTTGTATCAAACTATAATTTACTATGTTTGTAACAGATATTACAGAATCACCTTCTGATTGGAGTCTGGCTCCTAGTGGCGGGCCTGCAAGCTCAGCTGTCAGTAAGCAGTTTTAGTACCACCGATAAAGGAAAAGAAGATAAAGGAAAGTCTCCGAGTAAAGCTCGAGATGGTACTGGTCGCATAAATTTAATGAAAGTGTAAGTATCTTTATGGAAATTCAAAGTAACTCATTTGATTTTAGTTTGAAAAAACAATCATACAATATTTTCTATTTTTTAAAGGCAACAAGGATTTGGTGTACTTTCTGTGGCATTAGCTTCACATGCACTAACCTTAATGAGCGCACTCCTCAAGGATGTATCCGTTGAAGCTGGGAACGATCGACCAACCACTTTAGAATCAGCACCGCTAGAAATTTTGGCGACTGCAACTGCTCTGCAGAGAGCTATTACGTTTCTTCAAGCAGTTCCTTTAAATCATCTTTTATTCTATTTAGCTACGATTAGTTATAGAAAGGTAATGGACATATTTTTTAAATGTATTATCTTTACGTATAACGAAACTTCATGCACGTTACTTTTGTTACAGGCTTGTACTTTAAAGCGAGTACAAAAACATCCTCTAGAAGGTGATACATTAAGTCAATCAGATTCTACAACTTATTATGAAGACCTTCTAAGCTGTTCCGAAAGCTCCACTGATGAAGGTAACATGATTGCAAAAAGTTACATGAATGGTATAAGTGTGTGGCCTAACAAAGGATTAAGTTTTATGTTTTTTACTGTGTTATAATTCTTCCTTCATTTTTCTGCTTCATCTGCCATGTGTCACTAACAATAAGTTAAGCTTTTTTATAATTATTCTGCACATGCACGGAGCAGAACGAATGTTGGCATGAGAAAATAGTACTTTCCTTGTTTAGCATTCATAATTTATAACAGTGTCTGGTGTGAAAACTGTAAGCTCACTAGCTACGTTCTGTCCATTTTACTAACTCTCTGGTGTGTGTTCACCACATAGAACAAACTGTTATGTCGGTAGAGGAGGACAGCGAACCAATCTTGGGCCTGTGGTTCGAGGAGACCTTAGCACCATCCGATGGAACACCTACCAATACTACGAAAGAGACTAACAACGAGGCCAATACAGAACGTGCTGCAACTACTATAGTTCCTGACAATCGAGAACCCCATGGCGTATGTGCTTTCCATTTCAATATTGCCTGCATTGTGAAATATGAAAATTGAAAACCAGGTTTCAAATAACTATTCCTTAAATTTATACGTCTTTTTTCAGTACATTTCTCTGGCGACTCAAATTTTCCAGTTTATGAATCAACATTTGATCGGCAGCAGAAGCTCGTATGTTCGCGAGTACGTTGTCAATGGTTTGGTAGAACAACAAATGGTTATTTTGGCTGCAATAATAAGAGATCTAGATCACGAGACTGCTAGAACTGAGACAGGTATTAAAAACAAACATCGTGTAAATTATACTTTACGAGAGTCGATGGTTGTTACTTATATATGTTTTAATTCCAGGTACTATTTCAGTTTTCTATGGTGCAACGTTGGGAGCAATGTACTCGGAATTCTCTCAGGCTCTAAGTCGTTATACGCACAACTTGTTGGCCCGGAATAGTTTAAGCGAATCGCTGCAGAATACATTGCTTCACCATTTAGGTGTCAGTCCATGGACAACCGAAAATACAAGTCTATCAACATGGCCATTACAAGTTTACCCTAGAACGTTAAGCGTTCTAGCGCAGGTAAACATTTTTTTCTGTGTTTACAATTGAACTTAGGAGAAAGAAAAACGATCTGGTATTCTGAACTTGAAATTGTTTGCAGATATTATTATTGAAACCTCAACTTGAAAAAGAAGCAGCATGTATAAGTATCTGGCAGCGATTAATAAAAACTCTTATTGAAAATGTTTGCAATCCGCCTTCAACCATTGAAGCAGAAAATGAAGGTATGTCACGTTTCTCATATTTAAATATGGAAAATGTTATTTATTACTACAATGTATTGCATAGCGTTAAATATTATACCAGTGTGAGATTCTTAAACAGTGATTCATTGTCATCGATAATGTATATTTTGATTTATGTCCGTTTTCAGATTTGAACGTGGAGCACGCACAACTCGTTCTCTTCTTATTTCATTCACTAAATTTGATGCAGAAGAAAGCCGTGCTATTAGTTACCGGAAGCGGGGCAGTTATGTGCAGTGAAGCTGTTAAGTCTCCAATGAAAGATTTTCAATTGTTACATCTTTCACGAATACTACTTCTACTAGAATACATGATGAAGCACTTATATGACGCGCCTCCAAGTTTACTTGAACAGGTATGCATTGAAACGAATGTACAAATTTTATGTTACGCAGCATTTGGTAGCTGTAAATTTTGTGGCTAGTATATGCCATAATGTTTCTTCCGTTCATTCCATTTCATCGTATTCATTTCATATTTCACTATTTTCATTTTCATTACTATTTCTAATGTATGCTTTCCAAATGCAAGAGAAATTTCAGTCTATTCATAACTGAAACGAGAGACCAGGGCCACCAGGTTGGAAGTTACAACTGAGTGGTAGTAAACCTCTCGTACACCTCACCTATATGTAATATTAATTATAATTCATATATGTAAGACGGTTAACTATTTAACTTTCATTCCAACAGGTGCAGTGGAATTTATTCTCCGCGACCAGTTTGGTGTCTGATGCCAAGGAAGGTAACAAGCAAGCTTCTAGGGTCTACACACCTTGGAAGGAGATTGAGGACAATTACCGGAAATTTGGACCTCAGGACGAATTTTCCATGAGGCCTCGTTTTTATAATTTAACCGCGGCCGATTTTAACAATCAAGATACGCCTAAATTAGATGGTTTGGTTAGTATCAATCAAAGCGTATCTTACATTATGGAACGCTTCCATAATTCTAATGTTTCGCTATGTTCTCAGGCATGCAATTTTATTTTGGGAACACCGGACAAATTAAAGTATCCCCTTCTCGTGGACGCACTAATCGATATTTTAAACGTACTCAATCATACCAATATGCTTCAAAAACCTTCGATAGACAGCAAAGATAAAATGTCATTCACCGGTCTTTGTGCCATTCAATACTGCTTTTCCATTTGTTGGAGGTACGTGGAAGTCTTGTATAAAGATAAGTTCCGGTTCATTTTTCGCAGAACTATTAATTTATTAATCATTCCTTTAGATTATTACTAATGTTGCCGCCATCGACACCATACATGGACAAACTCGCTCTTGGCGAAGAAATCCCAGCGGGTCCGATGCTTTTACACTCTCTTGTTTGGGGACCGAGAGCTGCGTACAAAACATTCACAGGATGGATGAAGGTAATTCGTCGAAAATAGTGGTCTGTTCTGTTTTTCTTCCACTTACTTACATTGACATACTTTTCCATAGGATTGTCTCGTTAAGCAAGGAATGTACACTCACTACGCTGAAAATTTGCTAAAAACAGTGTCCTCGACTGTCAACTCTCTCAAATATGATGTCACACTCGCGAAGAATTGTATTAATTCATTGAAGCATAAAATAGATCCTGGAGATAAAATAATGCCAAAGGAGACATTACCGAAACTTAGCTCTCTTTGTATACTAGCCGCTGTTATTGGGAAACTTCAGGTTCTCATGGATGAGAGCATATCCAAAAGTCCAGCTGACAATATCGAAGTGTCCAAGTATGTGTGAAACTGCATGCTTATTAAAAATTGGTACCTTTTGATAATACCTTAACATCGTTTGTTTAATACTTTCCTAACGCTTACAGATGTCCACAAACTCCAGAATCAATTACATCGGGCATTAACAAAATGGTTGTGGACATACTTCCACATATTCTGTCATTAACTGAATCCGTATTATCTTCCTGTCGATCGAGTGTACTACATCAGATGCACGAATCTTCTGAACCAGCGGGAAAATACAGCCTCCGGGATTATTTAGTATTGGATGGAATTATATGTATATCTGGTGCGGCATGGGCCAAAGAGGTTTCGCTAGCCTCGCTGCTGCCTAATGGAGTTCGCTCAGTACTTGACAAATGGAAGGCCATCGAAGTTGTGCACGTTCCATGGGTATTAATAGCTTTCGAAGACCTAATCTAAAAATATATGTAATTCTTATATTAATCCTAAATTTTCCTTGCACCTACAGAACACATATGCCAATGACATAATACCAGCGGAGAGTTACATTCTTGCCACGGTTAATCATCACGTCAGTTCCCTCTCTGAATACGTCTCTTTTTCAATAAATCCATCGTTAAAGAATTTATTATATTCCTTGGTCACCTTCATCATGGAATATGTAACGTGAGTCTGTCCGATTTCCTTGAATTCAAATTCAAACATAATGTAATTTATCTCAGTATAACAATTCGTTCTTTGTTAGATTTTATAGGTCAGCTGCCGAGCCTGAACAGGCCGACATTATTCAAAACGCAATAGACATCTTGATTCCTTTGACTATGGATGCTCGCACCGAATACCTTCAAGAAATGGCTTCCAAAGCTCTCGGAAAACTAATGAACGATGCCGACAGTGAAACCAGACAATGGCACGAGCATGTGTTTGTTCTTAACCACACGTACAACGTAATCGTCGACTATACCAGCAATTCCGAGGATTCTATAAAGTAACGCCATTTTTAAATGTTTATTGTCTCTGCAAGCGTATACATTCATTTTATATTTTTTATTTCGTCACTTTCAGTGTTTCCGTTGATGAAAAAATCTTGAAACAGTGTATCAAGTACTGGGAGCAGTTGCTGGAGAAACCACTAGGATGCAAAGTCTTGGATCAATTTTTCGATCCTAGTACGAATCGAACACTCGTTTCCGTTTTGTTGTCCATTGCTTCGCCTCAAGCTTCTCAACAATTCAGCACTAATGTCTTACATTTCTTCAATAAGCTGTTTAAAACAGGTAATATCTCTTTTCCATTTTTCATTTCATAGGAATGCTACAATGGATTCTTAAACATTCATCGATTGATATTTCAGCTGAGAAAGCAAGCAATCGAGCTCTGGATCGTCTCTGCAGCTCCATATCGAATATTGCTTACGTTGAAAGCGAAAAGCTGCATTCTTGGTTAAGGCATGTCATTCTTGGAGCAACAAACCTGTCACGTAGCGTTTCGTCGACTAATATTCAAACGCCGACAATCGTGACCACTACTGCGTTAGTTCACTTACGCACATGATATAACAAACCTCTCAATATGAGAAGTAGTATAAACTCACTTTTCTTATATAGGTTGGTAGCAGTCACTGGTTCCACCGAAGAAAGTCAAAAGGCAGACGACACAAGTAATGCACCGAATAATGACCAAGGCCAATGGCAAGTTGAGGGTTTGTCAAGTAGCAATCAGGCTTCCAGTCCGAGCGACGACCAACACTGCATGCACGAGAACAACCAGCTTTTACAAGCTCTTACTAACTACATTGTTAAAGAAAACAGGTATTAACAATCACAGTTACCGAGTGGAAAAATTGTAAGATCTGTTCAGGAAAACTAAAACGTGTTTCTACATTTATAGTAATTTGGGAGAAGATGTGGCTGTTATCATTTTGCAAGCATTGATACCACTGGGTTACCACATTCTATCTCCAACAATCGAAGGAGTTGGTTTTCCAGAACTGATGCATGTTATGTCCACATTAGCTGACGCAGGCTCCGATAAGGGTCATGTGCAGTTATTCAAAGCTGCGACTGAGTGGGTCGAACTTTGGTAGGTGCTTTTATTTGTATATTCTATATCTATAAAAATTAGATTTTATGAAGGATAAATTATAATATAAGTGCGTGCCTCTGTAGTAAGCAGCAACTGATGAACAAGGAAATTCAGACGTTGGACAAACCGTCTCCTTATGTAGAAGCTGGGTGCTGTGTATTGAAATACATAGCTGACATCGTAGGAGCTGTTTGTCCTCAGCAATTACGTCTTCAGGATCGTGCCACCAGTCCACCTTGGGAAGGAGCTACTCCGATTAACGACTTCAATGACAGCGATTGGGTCGACGAAGTTGCCCACGAGGACGATGACAGCGCTGCCGAAGATTCGGACGAAGACAGTCTTTGTAATAAGCTTTGCACCTTCACGATTACCCAGAAAGAGTTCATGAGTCAGCATTGGTACCACTGTCACACCTGTAACATGGTCGATGGGGTCGGAGTATGTACCGTGTGTGCTCGCGTTTGTCATCGTGGCCATGATGTTACCTATGCAAAGTACGGAAATTTCTTCTGCGACTGTGGGGCGAAAGACGATGGATCGTGCCAGGCGATGACTAAACGTAGTCCACAAAGCTCAGAGCATCAAATGAGCAGCGGTGCGCCGTACAACGCAGCTGGTACAAGTTCGGACAACAATATGCTCTTAACAAGCAGTCTGCGTAGAAGAGCCTCTAGTCCTGTACATTTCCATGACAAGAATGAGAGAAATGGCCGCGACAAACAGAAGCAAGCCGCTCTGGCAAAGCAACTCGGTAAGAATGAAGTGCTAATATATTTCATAGAAGTCCAAAACACAGGATGGATAATAGTATTGTTTCTTTAGTAAATGAAACCGTAAGTTCAGGTGATTTATTTAATTTTTTTATTTTCAGAGGGTTCCAAGAATTGGGTTCTTTCTCAACTATGGAGCAGTGCTTTGGTCTCTTCTCTGGTTGAGTTAACGCGCACGTTGATACCAGCTGTGAAAGCGTCCTGTCAAAAGAACTCGCCAGTTGGATGTCATGCTCGTGCTCAAATGGCACTCAGACAGCTGCACAATCTTGACAAGAAGTTTGAACACACCGATCAGCTTATGGTAATTAAAATTATGCGTGTTACATTTGCGAATTTGATTGCCATATTTATTGACAATTCTTTATTTATGACGTTTCGTATTTCATACTAGCTCCCGACCCTTGGTTCTCAAGAAGGAGCGTTTGAAAATGTCCGGATGAATTATTCGGGTGAGCAGGGCCAGACTATTAGACAATTACTGTCGGCACACATGATTCGTCGGGTAGCAATGTGCTGTCTATCTTCACCACATGGAAAGAGACAACATCTTGGTGAGCCTTTTATAATTTGATGCCTTAAATAATTTCAAAATTAACGATAATACCAATATCATATTTCAAAATTAATGATAATGCCAATATGATATCAATATTTTCTACAGCTGTTTCACACGAGAAGGGGAAGATCACTGTTCTGCAGTTAAGTGCTTTGCTTAAGCAAGCTGATTCATCGAAACGAAAATTGACCCTCACCAGACTGGCATCAGCACCGATACCCTTTACAGTTCTATCGATAACTGGGAACCAATGGAACGAAGACTTCCTGGCAGTTTGTGGTCTGAAGGACTGTCATGTACTGACTTTCAACAGCTCCGGAACAGTATCCGATCATCTGGTATTACATCCGCAGCTGGAAACAGGAAATTTCATCATCAAAGCTCTCTGGCTTCCCGGTTCTCAGACTCAATTGGCTTTAGTAACCGCAGATTTTGTTAAGATCTACGATTTGGGGAAGGATGCATTGAGCCCTCAGTATTACTTCCTAGTGCCAACCGGAAAGATCAGGGATTGCACGTTCATTCATGCAGAAGACGGCTTATTTTACTTACTGTTAATGTCATCCGCTGGATACATATACAGTCAAGCTATGAACGAAGAGAGTCTTGCCAAGCACGGGCCATTTTACGTCACCAGCACGTTAGAAGTACATCATCCTGAAATCAAAGATAACGGACAAGTCGGCGGTGGAGGCGTGTCCATTTACTACTCTCACGCTCTCCAACTTTTATTCTTCAGCTACGCTTGTGGTAAGAGTTTCATCGCTCCTCTAAAATACATGGACCCCGACATTACCGTCGTTTTCATGATCAATCTTGCCAACAATAAATCAAACGGCAATAAGTCAAACAATAACCAGCCACAGCCTTTGTGTCAATGGAGCGAAGTTGCGAATCATCCAGGGATAGTCTGCTCGGTTTTACAAACTAGCAACAATCCAGTTATACTCATGATCAAGCCTGACACGATAATGATTCAGGAGATTAAAGTGGTGCCTGCTAAGGCGAAAATTATGGACATGGTCGCCATCAGGCATCCCAGCTCGAATGCCGAACACAGAACCACGCTGATACTGTTGTGCGAGGATGGAAGTCTTCGAATCTACATGGCAGCTACGGAGCAAACTGGGTTCTGGATGTCACCAAGCGTACAGCCGATCGGCACGCTATCTACGGTTAAACAAACGAAAAAGAAGAAGGCGACAAAGGCTGGAAAACCGTCTGGCTCGGTTTCCTTCCCTGTTGATTTCTTCGAGACTTGCCAGGCCATGAATGATGTTGAATTCGGCGGAAATGACCTTCTGCAAATATACAACGTTGCACAAATAAAGCACAGATTGAACACGACGGGAATGTATGTTGTTTCTACGAAAGCCATGGGATTCAATGTAGAAGTCACTAACAATGATGCGACACTAGTCATGACTGGAATACGAGTACTGCTTGGGAACCAAGATATTCATAGGGCCCCGTTATACGTAGAGGTATGTAAACTTTTCAATTTTACCTTGTACTTATCTCGGCTTGACAAAAAAGTGTCTCATATATTTTTATGGAATTAGGTATTTGGCAGAAGCGTACGGACAAACTTATCTCGCAATCGGTGGTTTGATATCCCTCTGACTAGAGAAGAGAGCTTGCAAGCCGATAAAAAGCTAACCATCACTTTCGGATTGTCACAAGATCCTGAAGGTGTCATTATGGTGGACTCTATAAAAGTGTAAGTTTACATTATTACAATATTTAGTGAATAAATTATGACTTTAAAATACGTGCTGATTCCGTATGGCGTATATGAAATAATTATGTTTTACAAAGTTATGGCAAAACCAAAGATTCCTTTGGATGGCCCGAGGAATCCGAAGAGATTCCTGCTGGACAGTCTACTCCTGCACCAACTGCTGCGAGTGCATCGACAACTAATGATTCTGAAAACACTGTCGTCTCTCCGGCTCCACTTACATCTATTGACAAGTAAGTCATGCTTGATTAATATTATTTTCTAATATAATTTGTCAACATAAAGTCACTGCAATTTGGCTTGGAAAGTGCGTACATTCATCTTTTAACGTGAGTGCAGATGAAATATCTGCTACTGAATACTTTAAATTGTTAGTTTTATATGATATATTACGGCGAGTATGTTACACTTACTTAAACGACCATGTATTTTCTTATACATGTCTTCTAAAAAAATTTTACCAATAAGAGGCACGCATTACGAAGCAGTTAATTTTTATCTATATCGTTGTATTGCATCAGACCGCAAAAGGATGACTCTGTCAATATTGAGAGGTAAGACGTGAGCAGATGTATCCGAAAGTAGTGCAGCGGGTGCGCGCATGTTTTTCAATTAAAATAATCTTGATTAATCCACAACTCCACGTGGCCTATTCTTTTCTCATTTCAGGATGGTATCCAGTATCTTGGAAGTTTTGGAGTCTTCCTTTACCTTGACATCTGGCGATGATACTAAAGGACTTTTGAGATCGACCGCAATCGACGTAGCTACTAATCTATTGGTTTTACCTACACCTCCATCGGTACAGATACACATAACAGCACTTCTTGCTGTCCTTCACAGTTCCAAATCATCGTACCATTCTTATAAGGCATGTTCTATTAAGATCTCCTATGGAAGTCAAGTATCAAATTATTCTACACGTTGGATACTTATATTTCGCCATGTTTTCAGGATCAAGCTCTGCTTACTCATGTCCTTGAATCGCTTAAATGCATTAGAGATATCAGCGATCCACGCGATATGGATGCTGAAAACTTCTACAGACTTGTACTTATTGTCAGAAGCATTGCCGTTTCTCGCCCTCATAATCTTGTCCGATTTGCCGATCAGTATGCTGTCAAGCCATTGGATGAGTCTACTAGTAAGTCCAACATGTACTGAAAATAGGTGCCATTAAATTGGTTCGAGTTTTTAAGGGGATGTAAAAGTGGCATCTTAGGAGTCAATCGTTCATAAAGCTTTTCTCCGAACTGGGTGATTGAAACGATTCATAAACGAGACCTCTGACGCCACTTTCACACACCTTAACGATAAATTTATATAAAAAAAGTATTCTTTTCAAAAGGACTCACAATAAACTATTTCAATGTATGTTTTAGTTCCAGTTTTGGAGGCGGATCGTTTAATTTCTCACAGCACGTCTGCCGATACAAATCAACATTTGGTACTTCAGTTGATGGATGTTTTATGGGCTCTCCACATGGCGTATCCAAAAAACATGGCTTTGGCTCCTGTAGTTGTGCCAGGATTGACTCATATTGAGGCAACGATACATGCCATCGTTGATATAATCCACGCGTTCACAACGTGCGATGTAGAAGGCAGCACTCCATCGGCTGCTAAGTTGTATCTGCAACTTTTGTTGTCGGCAGACACTGCCGTTAGTTTCAGCACGAAACAAGCTTTGATAAGGGTACTGAGGCCTCGATACAAAAGAAGAAGAGTTTACATCCCGAGTCCACCACATTGCAGTACCCCAGGTGGGTGGATTTTAAGATACGTTAATTGTGTTCCCCGTGATTGGATTGTCGACGGTGAATTGCCTTTTACAGGAGCGCCCGCAGATAACGAGGAGAAACCCGGACCAGTGTCTTCCCAACCATCTCAAGAGTCTGGGGAAGCGGAACAGCAATTCGATGTAGAAACGGTAGATCCTATGGTTCTCCTTCGCTCGGATTCCAATCAGGAAGCCGCAGCAGTACAAATTAATCCTCTTGATATGATTCTTCGTTCTGACGATAATCAGGGAGCTGCCAGTGCTCGCGTGGCCAATCCGCTGGACGTAATTTTGGGGGCAAGAGGATTCCACCAGCTGTTGGACCTGCATCCAGATGCCGAGGACGAGGCTATGGTAGATTTCGCGATTGCTCTCAGTTTGCAGGATCAGGAAGGAGGGCCTGATCTCCAAACGCTACAGCAAGGATTCCAGCAAGGATTAGCAAACCTGCAAGGGCTCCAGGATTTGCAAAACTTAAGTGGACCTGCATTGCAGAGCCTCCAGGCTTATGCGGCACAAGGACTTGTCCAGGTCCAAGGGGCTGTTCAGGTTCGTGTATATTTTTCTTATAAATACGTCTATTTCATCGATTTTTATCACAAGGTCTTCGATACCTGGAGATACTCGTGTTTCATTATTTATCAGGGCCAGGAGGCAGGACATTATTCGGATACTACCACCTCCGCTGGAGGCTCCGATGATGAAGGATCAACTGCAGCCACCGATGGCAGTACTCTAAGGACTTCTCCTGCTGAACAAGTACGTTGGATAATATTCTATTGCTTGTGTATAATCTTAAATACTTAGTTTTTGCAGAGATATAACGAATAAATTTTTATTTAAATAGGGCGGTAGTGGTGGCAGTAAAAGCAGTGAAAGCGGTGGAAGTGAAAGTAGTGGCAGCGCAGTTGACAGTATAACTGGCGAACACAATGTGTCAGGAAGAAGTTCTGCATATGGAGACAATGCTCAGGAAACGATTCAGCAAATCGGCATGGGAATTACTCAACCTCAACGTTCGGAAACGAGCTCCCACGATGCTCCTACTACGTTCACTGTTAGAATCACATGTTACGATGTCTTATCCTTATTGATTAATATTTATGTACTAATGATATGCATTTTCTTATCAGGCTACGGAACAGGAAGAAGGAACGGAACAAGAACAAGATGCCGAGCAAGAAAACGACCTTGCCGTTGAGAGCACCAGCAAGTTGCATGCTGTGCGACTTTTCTTGCTTGATAAATTTGTTCAGTTTATACCAAATCTCACAAATGTCTCCGGGGTGCTTGCTATTCCGTTTATGCAGGTAAGATCTTGTATAGAGGAGAACGCATATCTGTACGCAATAATACGAAAATGTGAATTTCAGAAATGCATTTATAATTGTACATTGCAGGTGGTACTCATGTTAACGACAGATCTGGATGGTCAAGATGAACGGGACAAAGCGTGCGTGGAACGTTTATTGCATACGTTGGTAAAAGAGCTTGACATGAGTAAGCCAGATACGACTGAAATTTGCCAACGCAGCAATAAGAGAGAAGTTCATCTAGTCATCATGCGTTTGTTGAGTTAGTACAGTGATTCAAGATCTTGTGATGGCCTGTCATTAGGTGTAGATAAATCGACTAATCATTAAATTTGGTTCCGCTTTCCTTTAGGCGTACTAATGTCTCGATCGAAGTATAACGCTAAAGTTCAACCAGACAATCCTAACTTTGTATCTCAAACGACTGCTGCGATCCTGAGTAAGGCAGGCATTGTCGACTATTGCCTGACTTTACTGAAAGCCTTATTGGACTATTGGAAAACGTAAGTTAATTATATCTTCATTTTTCATCGATACCGATACATAGAATAATCGTGATAACGGAACACTTATTTTTGACGCCTTTACAGTACTTCAACCGAAGATTCTGGTACCATAATTAGCGGGCAGCTGCTTAAAGAGCATCTGATTTCGTCACCCCCGGATATGTCTCCATTTTTCTTACGCCAATACGTCAAAGGGCATGCAAGTGACGTCTTCGAACCGTATCCACAATTGTTAACGGAAATGGCATTGCGTTTGCCATATCAAGTTCACAAGAACGCTGATAACTGCGCTGCTCAACCACCGTTCGAACAGGTACCTGTGCACACGATGCATTTCAAGATATAATTATTCATCGATGTATGTACCTTTTTATGTACCCTTAATTTCACTATTAAGCAGGCTTGGTACTTCTGCTTGTGCGAGTACATGATGTCCTACCAGACTCCGTTTGTGAGGCGGCAAGTTCGAAAGTTGTTGTTGTTCATCTGCGGCAATAAAGAAAAGTACAGGCAGCTGCGCGATTTGCACGCTTTGGTTTCCCACATGAAGGTAATTGTTGGCGAATTAAATTAAGTAAACATTTATTTTGTCCGTTAATTAATTGTCTATTTCATGGCGATACAGTCGGTACAGCAATGCTGCAACACCGGTGGATACGATCCGCTGCAAGCCCAACCACACTCCATCAATTTACCCTACGATTCGTTAGTTGAACTCATCGAACATCTCAAATGCTGCGTAGAAGTGGCAACTAGCCGCACCGGGAATTGGCAACGGTTCTGCTTGAAGCAGAACACTATATTGGCGTATCTGTTCACTATTTCCACACTTTTGGACGAAGGCGTCAGCCCCACTGTTCTCCAGTTGTTGCAGTGTGCCATATGTTCGAGTAACAAGCCAAAAGAAGCCAAAGCGAAGGTAATGATCGTTAGTTTACTATTTCCGTATTTGCAATTAAACGTTTACATCAACGCGTACATTGTAGGAGTCGAAATCGGCGGCGAACGCGAAGGAAAGGAAAGATCGCGAGAAATCCGAGGACTCGGATACAGAGGCCAAGTTCGAAGAGGCGCAATGTGTCACTCTCGTCGAACAAATTCAGAAACAAGTATCGCCAGCTTTGCTTACAAAGTTTATACAAACCTTCTTGCTCGAGACGAACAATACAAATGTCCGTTGGCAAGCACACTCCTTATTGCTGGCCATTTATAAGTGAGTAGTAACCATCACCATAAAGAGATTCTTTGTCTAGAAGACTCGGTACCATTGTTAATCATTAATCCGCAATTTATAGAAACTGTGGGCCTGCAGACCAGGAAGTGCTGCTTGACATCTTATGGCGCTTGTGGCCCTTGCTTCCCATGTATGGCAGAAAAGCCGTTCAGTTCGTAGACCTATTAGGATACTTTTCCCTGAAGACCCCCCACACCGGCAAGAAGATGCACTCCTACATGGAACAAGCTGTCGCCGTTCTGCATGCACAAAATCAATTGCTCTTGCGACATCCCAATGCAAATCTCTACGCCAATTTGGCCCAGTTTGTAGAGCTGGATGGTTATTACTTAGAGAGCGAGCCATGTCTTGTTTGCAACAATCCCGAAGTGCCCATGGCGACGATTAAACTATCCTCTATCAAGGTGGATTCCAAATTCACCACGATCACCCAAATAGTCAAGCTAGTCGGCAGTCATACCATCAGTCGCATCACTCTCCGCATCGGTGACCTGAAGAGGACGAAAATGGTGCGCACCATCAACGTCTTCTACAACAACAGATCCGTGCAAGCGGTGGTAGAGTTGAAAAACAAGCCGGCCATGTGGCACAAGGCGAAGAAGGTCACCCTGGCTCAGGGCCAAACCGAGGTGAAGATGGAGTTCCCTCTACCTATCGTGGCCTGCAACCTGATGATAGAGTACGCCGATTTCTACGAGAACATCCAGGCCTCCTCGGAGACATTGCAGTGTCCTAGATGTTCCGCTAGCGTGCCCGCCAATCCAGGTGTCTGCACTAACTGCGGCGAAAACGTGTTCCAGTGCCACAAATGTCGAGCCATCAACTACGACGAGAAGGACCCCTTCCTGTGTCACGCGTGTGGGTTCTGCAAGTACGCCAAATTCGATTACACCCTGACGGGAAGACCCTGCTGCGCCGTTGACCCCATAGAGAGCGACGACGACCGCAAGAAAACGGTGACCACCATTAACACTCTTCTCGAGAAGGCCGACAGGGTGTACAAATCTCTCATTACTAATAAACCCTCCCTGGAGATGTTGCTCGTAAAGATTTCGGAGCATCGTCTGGACCGCGGCCTGGAGGATGGAGTACAAGTTTCCTCTGGTAGCACGCAAATCAATCGAGCTATTCAACTACTGGCCCAGAGATATTGTGGAGAATGCAAGCCCTCGTTTGAGGAGTTGAGCAAGATCATACAACGCGTACTGGCTTGTCGCAGAGAACTTGTAGCTTACGATAGGAACCAACGAGGTCAAGGAGTCGTCAAGAGCGTCCAGACGTCGACTAGCGAAGACGCGTCCAAGGATGATGCCGTTGCACCTCCGCCTGGTCGTTGTTATGGGTGTGCGTCTGCAGCAACGGAACATTGTTTAACGTTGCTGCGTGCTCTAGCTACCAACAGCGCTGCCAGGGAGGTGCTCTGCAAGCAGGGGCTCATCCAGGAACTCGTTGAGCACAACCTGAGGAAGGGTACCGTCCAGGTTCAGGAAGAAGTTCGTCAGCTCCTTTGCCTCGTCACCAAGGATAATATGCAGTCGACCAAAGAACTGTGTTCCCTGTTGACTGGAAGAGTCACCATGACTCTAAGAGGTCGAGTCGTCACGTCGGACCTGACTATGGCGGTTCGCCCTGAAATGGCTCTTCTAGCAGCTCTGGTCCAAAAACAGGACTCTTGCTGGGAGCAGAAATTATGCAGCGTCGTTCAGCTCTTACTGAAAGCCTGCAAGGACTCTAAAAATCCGGTCGTCATGGGAAGCATCATCCTACCGTGCCTGAAGATCCTGCAAGAGCTAATCAAGCCGGAAGGAACTGTGTCTAAGAAGAATAAGGTAGGATCTTTTAATACATTTCATGTATATTTTATGTGCCATTGGGAATATACGTTTATGGGAATACTTGCTGCTTCAGGGTAAAACCATCGAATCTCTGGCAACTGTTCAGCCTTTAGAGGGCGTCACCATCGATGTGGCAAAATGGCTCAGCGGAGATCCCAAGCACTCGTATGCGGAGTGGCTTCAGCGAATGCCTGCGAAGAAGACATATCAAGAATTATATAAACCGTTGAAGAGGGTATAGATATACATTTTTTGGAATTTGAATGTGCAAATTTTAAACTGAATATTTGAAGTAGGTAATTTCTATCGTTGCCTTGTCTAGGAGGAGGCTCGAAAATTGTATCTTATGGAGAAGTACGGACACCGATGGCGCAATCGTTGTTCGAAACTGCGGGGTGTTCAGCCACTAAAACTGGCCGATTGTGCCTGGCTTCTGGAAGTTCTATTTAATCCCAGCTCCAGGTTGGCTAGACAAGTTGCCTGCAACATGGTGGAGAGTCTCTTCCAGGGAGTTGAGCGCAAGAAGGAGATTCTCATTTTGCTGACGGGGTATCTGAAAGAGTTACGCACGGCGGGTGAAAGCAGCGCGGAGTTCCTCAATCTGTATCAGAATTTGATCCAAGATCCACCCTGGAAGCAATTTCTGGCGGTTCGTGGGGTCATGACCCTCTTGGCGGATTTATTGACCAGAGAGATAGAGGAGCTGCATCGCCTGGAGGAAACCACCCTGACTAGCGACCTCGCTCAAGGATATTCCTTGAAGATGTTGACGGAACTCCTGACAACCTTCCTGGAACAAGAGAATGTCAACCAACAGTATAAAGGAAAACTCGTTGGAGCTGTTCTCAATGGGTACCTGTCTTTGCGACGACTTGTGGTTCAACGTACGAGACTTATAGACGATACACAAGAAAAACTTCTCGAGTTGTTAGAGGAAATGACGACTGGTATTTATGATTACCCTTTTCTATTTCATGAACACCGAAGGAGTCGTCATAATACGCCTTTTCATTCCCGTGTTCATTTCTTTCACCAGGCACCGTAGAAGAGGCCAAAGCGTTCATGGCTATTTGCGTGGAAACGGTCCAGAAGTACAGCATGGAAGACGTGCGAACACCTGTTTTTATATTCGAACGATTATGCTCTATCATCTACCCTGAAGTCAATGACGTCGGTGAATTCTTCCTGACTCTTGAAAAGGATCCTCAGCAAGAGGACTTCTTACAAGTATGTCTCATGGGATGGTTGTATGATATCGCGATAAGAATGGTGGGCCATTTCTGACTAGAAAGAAGCATAATTTATCATCGTTTTATTTTTCTCAGGGTCGCATGTTGGGTAACCCGTACAGCAGCTTGGAGCCTGGTTTAGGACCTCTTATGAGGGATGTTAAAAATAAAATCTGTCAAGACTGCGAACTCGTTGCCTTGCTGGAAGACGATAACGGCATGGAGCTTCTTGTGAATAATAGGATTATCAGTCTCGATCTTCCGGTTAAAGAGGTACCATGCATTTTGATTTGGAATTCCGTTATGATTCAGACAATTTTTATCAAAGACTGATGACATCGTTCGATTGTTTTAGGTGTACAAAAACATATGGGTCGTGGAAAACGGGGAGTGCGACGCCATGAGAGTCGTCTACAGGATGCGAGGACTTCTCGGCGATGCCACGGAAGAGTTTGTGGAATCCTTTAATGCTAACAACGAGCAGGAGGTCAATAACGAAGAGGTCTACAAGATGGCGAACGTCCTGGCCGATTGTGGAGGCTTACAAGTAATGTTGGACAGACTCGCCGCGATACAAGACGTGAGCAGAGCTAGGCCACTCTTGCAAGTTTTACTGAAGCTGTTCAGGCTGTCCGTCAAGGTTAAGAAGAACCAACAAGTACTCTGTAGACCCAAGCTTGGTGCAGTTACTGTCCTGCTGGATGTTCTCCAGCGATGTCTTGAGACCGAACCAGACAACTCCCAAGCTAAAGTCACCGAACAACTGCTTGACGTAAGCACACATACAAATTAATGGTCATCCGATTGCACTTGGAAATAATATTTGTCTTGTTTTCTCTGCTTTGCCTGTGTCCATCCTAATGTTCTTTTATTTTATGCTTTTAGATAATGGAGACAATCTTGACAAATGCTGCTGCGCAGCCTCTGTTCCTGTTCGAGGCTTTCTCGAAGACTCTTGGAGGACCAGAGCACATAAAAGCTCTGCTTTCCTGCACACAATCTGCAGCTGTGAGACAAAGTCCTGGGGTATTGTTGCATCTAGCTAGGGTATTGGCTGCTCTGACTTACGGCAACCAGGAGAAAATGGCACTGCTCTGCGATTACTTCAAGCCGGTGCTGAGGTTTTACAAGTTCGACTTCGAACACAGCCCGGAAGATGAGCAAAAGCTGGAACTGTTCTGCATACTCACCCAGGGCATCGAGAGAAACGCAATTGGGAACACCTTGAAGGATCACATCATCAGCATGGGAATCGTTAAAGATGCTTTCGAGTATATCACGGTACACTGAAGATGTTAATATGATTAATAAAAGGCTTCGTTAGGTTGATAACAAGCTATACATTCAATTATTCATATTCTACAGGTGCAAGCTCCATGTGTAAAGCCGACCTTGATGCGCACAGACAGCGATGAGCTGAAGGAATTCATCTCGAAGCCTGCCTTAAAGTACATCTTAAGGTTCCTCACTGGTTTAGCTACCGATCATGAACCCACTCAGGTAGTGTAGCCTAATGAGCCTAGTTTCAAAAATCCCTATGTTTCTAATTTAACCAGACTAAAGAACTTTTCTGTAAATATAAAAAAATCAATTAGAGTCATTACATTACATCTATATATGAAACAGGAGTCATTTGTAGCGTTTTAATTATTGATTTCCCATTTCCAGTTAGCAGTATCGCAGACCACCATCAGCATAATCCATAGGCTAGAACAGGTGTCCTCCGACGAGCACGTCGGATCGTTGGCGGAAAATTTGTTGGAAGCTCTTCGTACAAATAAAAAAGTAGCGGAATTGATAGAAGACGCCCGGCAGCATACCCGAAGCGAAAAGAAACGCTTAGCAATGGCAATGCGTGAACGGCAATTAGGGGCTTTAGGAATGCGAACGAATGACAAGGGACAAGTAACAGCGAGTGGAATGATTTTGCAGCAGATGGAAGACCTTGGAGACGAAACGGGCCTCGTCTGTGTGATCTGTCGAGAAGGTTATAAATTCCAGCCTACTAAGGTAATAAAAAGCAATTACGATTAATAAATTAATGATTGAGCCAAAGGGGCAATTTATCACGTCGATCCCTCATTACAGGTCCTAGGTATATACACCTTCACGAAGCGCTGCAACGTGGAGGAATTTGAAACTAAACAGCGAAAAACGGTTGGCTACACAACGGTGACTCACTTCAACGTCGTCCATGTCGATTGTCACATGTCGGCGGTACGCCTAGCACGAGCCAGGGATGAATGGGAGAGCGCAGCACTGCAGAATGCAAATACAAAGTGCAACGGGCTCCTTCCCCTCTGGGGACCCCAGGTGCCGGAATCCGCCTTTGCGAGCTGCTTGGCACGGCATAATACGTATTTGCAGGAATGCACCGGCCATCGGGACATCTCCTACACGTCCACGATACATGATCTTAAGTTACTGCTCCTACGATTCGCCCAGGAAAAGAGTTTCCACGACGATACCGGCGGCGGAGGTCCTCAGTCGAATATGCATATGATACCTTATCTCATTCACATGGCTCTTTACGTTATAAACACGTACGTTGCGTTGGTATAATTTATATCGTTAAGTAATTATTGATTTCAAAGACGCTTAAAACAGTTTGCCAGAGAAGTGTGCCTTTGCATTAGTAATTAAATGTCTAAGAGTTCCTTTTTTTTCTATTTGGCATGGCAATCGCAGCTTCGACTACAATAGTCGTTTGCTGTGAAGCTTTATTTTTTTTTACTTTCCAAGTTTTATGGATAAAATCATTAATCATTGCAATATTTTGTACAACAGGACCCGGTTGGCAGCCAGAGAAGAGAAGGCTCTCATTTCTTATGCGGAATCGTCACCTAGTGCATCGTGGCTCGAGAGCTGCTACGAAGCCGAGGGTCCTTTATACCAATGTACGCTTTCGCTTCTTTTATTAACACCGGCGCGCTGGCAGCAGATGAGGCTGATCCATTTAAGAAGACTCATCATACTTGCACATCAACGTTACGTCTCGCCTTCGGCGGCCACCAAAACACTGACGGATACCACCGTTAAGGAGTATGCAGTATACAAGAGCGTTTTGATCTTTTTCGGCCTTATTGACTGCATTTATACTAATTTCTTCAAGGTCCGTACACCTGCGATCAGCAGTCAGGATTAATGCATTCAAGCGCGACATAGCTCACCTGTTATCCATTTATCTACTTTCAGAAGGTTAACGTGCTGGTCGATAACCAATGGCCATCGGTTTTGGCCGATTACATTCGCCATAACGACGAGGCTATGTTAAAGGCTTCGGAAGGTGCCCTTGCTACGTACAGAGACGAACTGTTACCTTGCGCCTCGTTTGAAGAGTTTTGTGATGTCGTCGGTAAGACATCCTGAAGTGATAATTATGAAGGATGACCAGAAAATATTGAGAATCCTGGAGGACTAATCGACCTTTTTCTTTTCCAGGTTTACTTGGAGATATTTCAAATCCCGCGACGTATATAAGTGATCTTTTGCAGGGTCTAGCTTGATTAAAGGAAACCACGAATTTTAGTATTTACGTCTTTCGCCACCCAATTCTCTGATAACCTTCGCCCGAGAAATAAATCTAGTTTTAGTTTCACTTTTGTAATTCACGCAAAGCACGGATCTCATTAGCGTCAGATTAATGCGAGACTAATGTGACAACCTGTCCGGAATTTCCTTGAAGTGTAATTTACAGTTTGCTGTGGTAATTTTGTGTAAAATTTAATTACGTCACATCATTGTGAGAATGCGTGAATATATATATGAAGATAAAAAGGTTTGCGCTTTAACGAAATTCGGTATAATAAATGTTTGCAAATGTTCACCTTGTAATACATATTTTTTTCCTCTAATATCTGAGAAATCTGTCTGCCCTGCCGAGCATCGAGAAGTACACGCGAGATGTATGCAAATAAGGGACATGGAAGTGCAGATTTTTAAAATTTTATTTTCTTCAGAACTGCGGTAGACGTTGAGAAGAGAGCATACAAATTCCACGTGGTAGGGCAAAATTGTAAATGCATTGCCACTCGATCAAAAATTAATTACTATTTCAGTTTCAATACATACATTAGGTTCATGTCGTGGTATTGTTTCTGCAGTCTTGTATGGGCTCGGTTTCAAACGTATCAAAAATATTTTGCAAGCGATTAAAACTTCGCATTTACCTCGTATTAGCAAATAAAAAACGCACGGTTGTCGTTTAAATACATTGGAATACTAATGGTAATACTTGAAAAATGTCAACAAGTAAATTAAGACTTTTGCCCTACAATCCTCGTACTAAAAATTAAAATTTCGTAAACTCATTTAAATTTAATGGCAAACACTTGCTCATTTTTGTTTGTTATACACCTATTTTTCTGATATGCCTTTCTTATGACTTTACTAGTTTCGAAATACTGTTTTTAGTACTGTAATACTGTAATTTCGAAATCTATCAAGATGACATAGTTGACACGCTGTATGAGACATCATAGTTTTTATTTGATCTAAACAGTTAAAAGTTGAGATATATAGAACTTTTTGTAAAGATTTCAATGCAAAATAAGCCATCTTTTAGTAACAATATTAAAGAAAATAAATCTCAAATTACGTATCAAAATAAATTACAATCTGGCTTTTCTTTCAGTATCAACGAATTTGATTCTATAAGCAGCTATAAAAATGACAGTCAATTCTTATATGACTTCGATTATTCTTGTATAGTTGTTAATCACGATACCATAGTATCCATTATTGCAATCTAAATTTCCATACATGCGGTGAACTCTGTAAATCACACGTAGGTATTCAATACCTATTGGCCAAGTTTATATCTACAGAAAGATAGCGAATGTATTTCGGTGCTTACGAAAATAAATTCATTTTACATTTTATAACCGACGTTTTTTTGCAAGGTAGAGGTATCGTTTGTACAACAAAGTGAAAGAATCTCAAATTATTGAGCTAATTTATGTGTCACTTTTCCATAATTTTATACTTGTGTCATTTTCTAAAGCAGCTGAAGCAATAATATTATCCGTGGGGTGACAAGTTGTACAGAGTACTACATCTGAAAGAATCAATTATTATTAATAGTATTAACTATACAGATGGAATTTTCTTTGAGAAAGTAATTTCCACTATTTACCTGTGTGTCCTTGTAATTTCTGAACAATTTCCTTCGTTTGTAAATTCCAGATATAAACCATATTATCTTCAGAACCGGATACAATCCACTAAACAAACAATAAAAATAAATTACTTCTTGTGTCTATAAAGAACTTTCTTGACATTTTCCCGAATTATTTTAATCGCCGTATAACTTACTTTTCCACCAGTCACTGAAAAGTTGGCAAATATACAATATTTTTCATTGCGATGACCTGTATATGTTTTCAGACACTTTCCTTTGCTATAATCCCAAAGCTTCAAAGTGTTATCTAATGTTGCAGCTAAGATATATTTGCCATTAGGAGAGAACTTGACAAACGACACAGGAGGATTATCGTCATCTATTAAAGTTTTCAGGCACTGCCCTGAAGCTGTGTCCCAAATTCGACTATGTTAAACAGAAAACATCTAGTTAATTAAAAAGTTAACGTTCTAATCACTTATTTATTTACTTGAATAAAATATTACCATAAACCGTCATAACTACTGGAAACTATGAGAGATCCATCTCTATTAAAGTGAACAGCACTTACAGGATCCGAGTGAGCTGGCAAAGTCTTTAAGCACTTTCCAGTTCTGACATCCCAAATTCGAACGCTCTCGTCAAACTAATATAAACATTTTTAAATGTAAGTTGTTATTCCATATAAAATAGCAGATTATATTGCAGTTAATTAAACTTACAGAACCAGATACAATGAGATTCGACTGAGGGTTAAAGTTGCAACAGAATACGTAATTACTGTGACCTTTCAAAGTTTTTAAACATTTACCCTGTGAACAGAAATTATACATATATCCAAAGACTGCCAAAAACAATAAATACTTATCACTTTGAATAACCATGTAATGTTACTTACAGAACTAAGTTCCCATATTTTTAAGGTTTTGTCATCTGATGCGGATATTAATAACCTGCTGTCACTGGACCATGCGACATCAGAAATACCTAACTTATGGCCTGATATAGTTTTTTCATATTTGCCATCATATGATCCCCAGATCTTTATTATCTTGTCAGCCGCTAAAGTATAATAACATTGTTAAAAAGCTACTTTGTTTGTAATATCACTTACTTTGATTTATTATTTAAATACATACAGGAACTAGCCAACCATTCTCCATTGGGACTGAATTTAACCGACGACACCGCCTTAGTATGCCCAGTAAGTGTATATTTTAACGTGTAATTCGGTTTCTAAAACAATGTACAGATGACAGAAAATTAATTGAGATTCAATGAATTTTTACATCTAACAATAGTAGAAGATACCATGTGCCAAGTTTATTTCAGTCAAAACACAGAATTGAATGTACGGCATGGGATATAATAATTGCTGTGCAAAGGGTGATTATCTTACTAGAGCGGAGCTGCCCTTTGTGCCACTTGGGGCATTAGTTGAATTACCGACAGCTGTTTGATGTCCTGGAGAAGGACCTAGTGGTACCATTGTCACTTCCCTTGCTTCGGCAGCTTGAACGATATTTTCAGGTTATGTTACCGCAACCGTCTTCCGTCAGCCGGCAGTTCGATTACCACCGTCAAAAGTTATTCCACAAATAAATCCTAATTACTGAACGTAACTTGACTATTTTGCAACAAATCAGTCAAGTAATAATCACTCAAACTGATTTTGAATTATTTTCATCCCTGGGCCGATTTCTGTGAATAAACATATCGCTTGTTTTAAATAATTTGACAATAATGTTTACTCCGCGACGCACAGCTACGACAATCGTAAGCACGTTTTCAGTACTTTGACAACTAATTTCACAGAAAAAGGACCATTTCCATCAATTATCAAGCAAGTTCGAAACACACTCAAGTCGAAGCTTGGAGGCAAAACTGTTCACAGCGCTTCGATACTATCGATAGTCGAAGCGATGGAATACTCTCGAAAATCGAAACGTCAGCGTCAGGAACAGAGATGAGTTGGGAGATTGCTCACGTGCAGGGTCGCGCGATTGCATCCTGTGCTGCCCTCTGGTTTCGTACGTTAGCTTTCACCGTTTTTTGCCCCCAAGGGCGGCGCAACGAATTTCTGATAGGAGCTCGCGCACTC